>NW_016818301.1:832258-845611 GCF_001698545.2 Rhinopithecus bieti
TTTTTTGAGATGAAGTGTCACTCTGTCATCCAGGCTGGAGTGCAATGGCGCGATCTCTGCTCACTGCAAACTCTGCCTCCTGAGTTCCAGTGATTCTCCTGCCTCATCCTCCCAAGTGCTGGGATTATAGGCAAGTGCCACCATGCCTGGCTAATTTTCATATTTTCTGTAGAGATGGAGTTTCACCATGTTGACCAGGCTGGTCTCGAACTCCTGACCTCAGGTAATCCACCCACCTCAGCCTCCCAAAGTGCTGGGATTACAGGCATGAGCCACCGTGCCTGGCTTAAACATACTTTTTGATCTAATCCAGTTTGAGCTGGGTTTTCTATTTAAACTGACTCCATACAAAGGGTATTCACAGTATGTCCCTAATGATTAGCATTGGGAACAGGGAGCATTTTTGAAATTCACTGCTCTTGGGTTGGTGTCATGATGAGGATAGAAGACAAAACGATGTCTGTAGCCACTGTCAAGCCCCTCTTAGGGAACTGTGAACATCATTCCTAATTCACTACATTGGCAGAATCTAGGTCTTAGAGACCTTAGAAGGGGTGGCTCCAAACAGTGCCTGTCAGACGTTGGGATCTCGCAGATTTCACAGAGCAACAGAATTCCAAAGAAAAATCTTAAATTCCAAACTAGAATTGCCAAGTTTAAATTTTGTTGGGTAAAAAGGCAAACAAACAAAACCACTGCCTTCTACCCTCTTCATAACATCGTGAAAGAGCCAACACTGTCACACACCCACAAGGAGAAAAGGTAATAGGTAGCAATAAAAGATAGCCCTTATAAAATGAATATATTTGGCTTTGTGAAAGACTCACTCATACTCACTTTTCTCATTTTGTCTCAGACATGTGCACGCTTTTCACTTGCAATACCAGTCTGCTAACTGGCCTCGTGGAGAATCCTGTGCCCCTCAGTAATCTGCCCCCAGCCCTCAGCACCCATCCTCATCCCCAGGACAGGGAGAATCTGGATAACACAGGGTTCTAGGGGGCCCCAGCAGGAAGAATGAAGAACTGAAGCCTAGCAGGAAAATTGAAGGTCCCAGTGAAAGACCTCACTGTTTGCGCAGGGAGGATCTAGCCAGAGAAGCCAGGCAGGCAGCACGTAGAACATAGACAGGCTTGGAAAAAACCTCCCCTTCCCACCACTGGCAGAGCCCAAGCAGCTCTCTCCCCAGCCCACTGCCTAAATAGGGATGCACAGAGCTTCGAATGCTGGGTCAACATGAAGGTCCTGGGAGAGACGGGACTGCGAACAGGCAGGTTTCCCCCTCCAGAACAGCCTCCTGGAGGACTCAGTGTCAACAGAGACGGGCGTGTACAGGAGCATGTACATGGCTCTGAAGGCTTCTGCGCTACAGGGAACAGTGGCTCATTCAGGTTAGCTCCAGTGGGGGAGGGGTGTTGGTGTAACTGTGATTCTTTCCCACCATACCGCTCACTGGAGCAGGCGCTTACCCTTCCACTCCATCAAGCCAGGCTGGTAGAAGGGAGTCTTTGACCAGTAAAAGACTCTGGTTGGATAAATACACACTGTAGTTGTGCAGTCAATATTAGAAAGTGTTCTCAAGTTCCAGTCTGATGGACCTGAACATCCCAGCCCTCCCCCTAAGCACGCGCGGGCGCACACACACACACACACACCTGTTAGAGACTGGATGGAACCAGCAACTGAGAGCAGGGACCCTGGGGTGGAGCACAAGGATAACAAGACCCAGGGGATAACGAGGACAGTGAAAAAAGCAGGGAGGAAGGCCAGAGGAGAGAGGTTTCCCAATGCCCAAATCCGGAGACAGAATGGACTGATAGGAAACGCAATGAAAAAAGGAAAGTACTGTTTTGCACCGTGCCCTGCACGCGCAAATTCACAAAAGAACTTTTCTATTTTCTGGCAATAGCCTCAGTCTTTCCACACTTCTGATGCTAAGGGCTGAGTTAAGGGATTATATAAAGATGTACAGGGGACGTCAACGGAGCCAAAGAGTTCATGAACTGGAATCCTAGTGCAGGAGGCCTCAAGTCTACAGCAAGAGTCAGTGATGGATTCAAAGAAGGGCCCTCGGCAAACCGAAATCCTCAGGTCTTTTGGTCAGGTGATCTGACCTTAACACAACACCACCTCTTTGCCCTTGTTAATTTCTTTCTGATGCTGCCAACACATGTATCTCTCCCTTACATCCCACCCAAGTTTCCCAAGTGACTCCAAGATCTGGCCAACTCTGGACAATTGTCTCAGTGTGGCTCCAAAGGTCACAATCTCTGACCAGGCTACAAATCACCTGACCTTGGGCTAAATGCCCATCAGCTGGGGCAAAGAATGGCAGGGGAGGGGACTAATGGCTGCCTTGGATGTGGGCACGTGAGTGCAGCAGTCTACCTTAGGTGTGCAGGGAAGGCACCCTGATTGACATGTCTGGTTCAGCTTGCATGAGTCCAGCTCTGTCTCCAGGGTGGCTCTCCAAGGAGCTTGGAGCACTATTGTGCCATCCCCAAGCATTGTAGATTCCCGACCGATACACATCCAGTTATAGCTCTTGAATTTCATGTCTCTAAGGTCAAGTGCGGCTGAGTGACCTGGGATCTCACAGTCCCATGCTCCTGGGGGCCCAACTCCATATCGGAGAAGCTGGAGAACGTATGCCAAGTTGTATGCACTGTGTTCTTTATTGAGACAGAAGTGGGATGGGGAGGGTAACCCATAGGCAGAGAAGTGAAAGGAGGGAGGAATGGAAGCCATCTATTTCCCAACTCTGCCTTTCCTCCCAGCTGATGATGGTGGGGGCTTGGCCACCAGCCATGGGATTAAGAAGGAAGACCCGCCCCCCTTAGACCCCTTAGATACAAGCACAGTGTTGTGTGAGAAGGTTGGGCACTGTCTCATACTTGAAAGAGTAACCTCCATCCGAGGTGGTGCGGACACGTAGAGGCCTCATGGTCCCTGGGAGAGCAGCACAGCAGGGCTGGGCCCCTGGCAGCAAGGAAGGGGGCTGGGCTGGGGTAGGGGGAGCCCCAGGGACCGGAAGGGGCAGGTTTGGTGGGATGTGCAGCCCACAACCACCATGGCAGTAGTGGAAGATAAAACTGGGAGGGTACACGATCCACCGTTCCCAGCCCAGCTCCTGGAAGGAGATGTTCAGTGCTACTCTGTGGCAGTTGGCGTGGGCAGCTGGTTCCTCCGGAGGCCTCTGCAGCAGGCGCAGAGCAGAAGGAGACCAAGGCCAGGACATCGGGGGAGTTGAGCGTCGGGCTCTCTCCCCTCCACTGGGTGGTCTGGTCCGAGTGTGGGCCACCAGGAAGGGCGTGGCCTCAGGCTGGGCTGAGCAGGTACAGACGGGACAGCGCAGCAGCAGCACCAGGACGGGGTGGGTCAGCAGAGAGAAAGCGGAGGTGGCCAGGTGCAGCACGGCCCAGCGAGGGGGGGCATGGCCCAAAGACATGGGCACAGCCACGGGTCCTGCCGGTGACAGTGCCAGCAGGCCTAGCAGGGGCTCAGAGCTATTGGAGGCTGCTGTGCCCTGCCTGTCCAGCCCAGTGTGGAACCACAGCTGGGCTGAAGTCACTTGGCGGCTGCGTGTGTGCTGGGATGGCCGGAACATGTATGTAAAGAGGCCCTCCTCAGCCTCCTGGGCCAGCCCTCCGGCAGTTGGCTTGTCCTCACAGCTGGCACCTGCAGGAGACAGAAGAAAAGGGAGAGGGCAGCCCTGACTGGCAGGGCCTGGCACCCCTCCTCTTCTGCAGAAGGGATGTGGCCGCCAGTCATGAGCCAATGATAGGCTGCACTCTGCTCTATGCCCTCCAGGATGTGGGGACTCTCCTGAGTTTTGGGAGAGCTTCTGTAGGCTCCCCATATTTAAATTTCATCATGAAAGGACTTTAAAAAATAGAAGACATTGCCAACTTCTCTCTGAAGTGGTTTTACCAATTAACATGCCCATCAGCAGTGTGTAAGAGGCCCTGTCTCTCTCCACTTCACCAGCACTAAGAATTGGCATTAGACTTCAATGCTTACTCACCAGACAGTGTTAAACAGTATCCTGAGTGGTGTCTACATGGATGGTTGTTATGTTACTTTTTTTTTTTTTTTTTTTGAGACAGAGTCTTACTCTGTCACCCAGGCTGGAGTGCAGTGGCATGATCACTGCTCACTGTAGCCTCTACTTCCTTGGCTCAAGCAATCCTCCCACCTCAGCCTCCTAAGAGACCACAGGCGTGTGCCACCACACCCAGCTAACTTTCGTGTTTTTTTTAGAGACAGGGTCTCACCATGTTGCCCAGGCTGATCTCAAACTCCTGAGCTCAAGCAATCTACCTGCCTTCGCCTTCCAAAGTGCTGGGATTATAGGCGTGAGCTATCACACCCAGCCATATTACTTTTTTTTTTTTTTCTTTTGAGATGGAGTCTAGCTCTGTCGCCCAGGCTGGAGTGCAGTGGCGCCATCTCGGCTCACTGCAACCTCCGCCTCCCGCTCTGCCTCCCAGGTTCAAGCAATTCTCCTGCCTCAGCCTCCCAAGTAGCTGGTGCCACTATGCCTGGCTAATTTTTTGTATTTTTAGTGGAGATGGGGTTTCACCATGTTAGCCAGGATAGTCTCGATCTCCTGACCTTGTGATCCTCCCACCTTGGCCTCCCAAAGTGCTGGGATTACAGGTGTGAGCCACCGCGCCTGGCCCATATTACTCTTTATATCTTTGGCATGTCAGGAATATTGTATAATAAATTCTTTAAAATAATTCCATTTTTAAAAGACAGGTTTACACCAAAAAAAAAAAAAAAAAAAAAAGAAGGAGGAGGAGGAGGAGGAGGGAAAGGCGAGTGGGAAGGAAGAAAATGGAGAACAAGGAGGAGGGGGAAGAGGAGGAGGGCTGTAACTCAGAACAGAGAGGAGTCCTTTCAAGAATGTGTAGTTGGCATCCTCACACTGACACACTCATAGACTATACTAATCATCCTGGAGCAGCACCCATTGATGGACTGGCAAGTGGAACTATACTGCTACATGGCTTCTTTCATTATCTAGTCACAATTGGTCCATTTTGCAGGTAAGGAAATTGAGGCTTAGAGAGGTGAAATGACATTCAATGACTAAGTGGCCAGGCTGGAATTTTGCCTGATCCCAAAGCCATCCTTCTCCCCACTGTGCTGCTAACGGACTGAAGTGAGGGAGGCAGGGGTCCTCTCTAAGAGAAAGGTGGACCAGATGACAAGAAAGCCCACCCAGAGGAGAGCTTATCCATTCAGTCAGTGGAACAAGGGGACACACATATGTCAAGACAGGAACTCAAGAGAAGATAGACTAGTTTTCCAGAAAAGTTTCCCAACTAATCTTTTGCCTGTATCTCTGAGAGCTTCTCAGTCTCAGCTACCTGGGAGTAAAGAAACAGGGTCTGGAGCAGCGAGCAGAGGCAGAGACAGGAGGAAAGGTGGCAGGAAGGGGCCCAAGCCCAGACATCTCCATCTCTAGAGACCCCTGGTCTCCCAGCGCATACCTCCCAAATGCCTCCCACCTGCCATGCACTCTAGGTACAGCCTCTCACTTAATCCTGAGAGGTTGGCGTTATCGCGCATTTTACAGATTGGGAGATAGAGGCATAAGAAGGTTTAATAACTGGCCTATTGTTGCAAAGCCACTGAGTGGTAGGGCTAGGATTCAAACCCAGGTCCACCTGGCCCGCAAACCCATGCTGTGCCTTGCTGCTTCTCAAAGTCACCCTGCCAGTTCCCCCACCTTCGTTACCTGTGGCTGGGAAAAGGATGGCCTGGGAGACATCCTCCTCCTCCTCCTCGGGCTCAGAGCCCCTGCGTGTGAAGCCCCCCAGGGCATGTCTTCGGGGCAGTCGCCTGACTCCAGGGTCCCCACCTTCCCTGGTCACCACAGGGGACCCCAAGGCATCCAGGAACAGGGCCCTCACCTTGGCCAGAACAAGCTCCCGGGCCAGCTCCGGCCCTTGGCAGCTGTGACCACCCTGTGGGGCCAGCAGCAAGAAGAGCAGTAGGGGCAGCACCATAGCTCACCTGGCCCTGCTAGCGGGGAACCCACACCCTCCCCCGTGCCCTTTCTGCCAGGGTCTGCCCAGGGCCGCTCCACTCTCCCCTTCCCATCCCACACCCACCCTCTTCTACCCTTCTCACCCAGTCTTCTCCAGTCCTTTCCACGCCCCACAGTCCGAGTTGCCCCTGCCCGTGGCATTGAGACCTCCTATCTCTGACGCAGATGTCTGTGGCCATGAGCCTTATCTCCCACTCCCGCCAGGGACGTGGGGGAGGGGCTGGGGAGGATTTCGCCCCAAGCGACCTCACACAAGCAAACATACAACCCCTCCTCCTACACACACACACACACACACACACACTCTCTCTCTCTCTCTCTCTCTCTCTCTCTCTCTCTCTCTCTCTCTCACACACACACACACACACATCCAGAGGTTTACATCAGGTGGGACAGGAGGAGCCTGGGAGCTGCAGCCGGCCAGTCCCGGAAAGTGTCATTTGTCAGGGAGACACAGTGCACCACCCCTCAGACCTTCTGCGGCCCCTTTGAATAAGCAGCTGCTGGGCCGGCCAGCCCTTGGGGGAAGGGCTGGAGCCGGGGCTAGAACCGGGGCTAGGGCCGGGGGCAGGTGGTCCTGCCTGCTCTATACTTAGCCCAGTGGAGCCAGTCTGGGCTCTTGTCCTCCAGCTGTGTCATCAGAGAATATTTTTGGGATTGGCAGCTGCAGGCGCCTCTGCCACTCAGGCCCAAGCCTGGCGGGTGGCTAGGGACCTGGCGGCTGGAGGTGGGAGGGAGGCGGGGGAAGAGGCCCAAGCTGTGGGAGGGGGCTGGGAAGAGAGGCTCCCAAGAGCAGGAAGCCAGGCAGCGGGCAGGAGAGGCTGCGGGGCCCCTCGCTGGAGAGGCAAACAGGAAGGACTGCCCCCTGAGCGCCAGGCTTCGGCCCGGTAATCGCCGCCGCCGCCGCAGAACTGCAGCTTGGGGCCGAGGGTAAGGAGGCGAGCCGGGAGCGGGAGGCCCGGGAGAGCTTCGCGGGTCCCCGCGCCTGGTCCCCAGCCGCGCCCCGGCCCCGCCGCCCCCGGCCTCGGCTCGCCCTCCGCCCACCCTCCCCGTTGGCCGCTGCAGGCGGTCTGAGACAGCCGCGATGAAGGCGAGCTCAGGGGACCAGGGGAGCCCCCCGTGCTTCCTGCGCTTCCCGCGGCCCGTGCGGGTGGTAAGTGGCGCCGAGGCGGAACTCAAGTGCGTGGTGCTGGGGGAGCCGCCACCGGTAGTGGTGTGGGAGAAGGGCGGGCAGCAGCTGGCGGCCTCGGAACGCCTGAGTTTCCTGGCGGACGGCGCGGAGCACGGCCTGCTGCTGAGCACCGCACTGCCTACTGACGCCGGGGTCTACGTGTGCCGCGCCCGCAACGCGGCCGGCGAGGCCTACGCGGCGGCCGCCGTCACCGTGCTGGAGCCACCGGCCTCCGAGCCCGAGCCGCAGCCCGCCGAGCGCCCGCTGCCATCGCCGGGGTCCGGGGAGGGCGCCCCGGTCTTCCTCACGGGGCCCCGATCCCAGTGGGTGCTACGGGGGGCGGAGGTGGTGCTGACGTGCCGGGCGGGGGGCCTCCCTGAGCCCACGCTGTACTGGGAGAAGGACGGGATGGCCCTGGACGAAGTGTGGGACAGCAGCCACTTCGCGCTCGAGCCCGGCCGCGCCGAGGAGGGCCCCGGCGCGAGCCTGGCGCTGCGCATCCTGGCGGCTCGGCTGCCGGACTCCGGCGTCTACGTGTGCCACGCCCGCAACGCACACGGCCACGCACAGGCGGGGGCGCTGCTCCAGGTGCACCAGCCCCCCGAGAGCCCGCCCTCGGACCCCGACGAGGCCCCAGCGCCCGTGGTGGAGCCGCTCAAGTGCGCGCCTAAGACTTTCTGGGTGAATGAGGGCAAGCACGCCAAGTTCCGCTGCTACGTGATGGGCAAGCCCGAGCCCGAGATCGAATGGCACTGGGAGGGCCGCCCGCTGCTCCCGGACCGCCGCCGCCTCATGTACCGCGACCGCGACGGCGGCTTCGTGCTCAAGGTGCTCTACTGCCAGGCCAAGGACCGTGGGCTCTACGTCTGCGCCGCGCGCAACTCGGCGGGCCAGACGCTCAGCGCGGTGCAGCTGCACGTGAAAGGTACGGCGGCGCCCGGGGCCTGGGGAATGGCCTCTCGTGTCCTTCGAGGCCCTCCGAACACCAGCCCTCCTCGGTGCCCAGCGCTGCCCCGAAGACTGGAGGAGAGGAGGTCCGCGGCAATATTAAAATACCAAACCCGCCCGCCTCCCGCTCTCCAGGGATTCGCATTTAGTAGGTCTCCTGGGTATTCAGGAACTTCTTAGCAAACTCCCCAAAAGATTCCGAAGCAGGTGGTGGAACACCACTAAGGAGTGATTGATGTACAAACCCGGAGGGCCGTAGAACTCTTCTCCCCTAGTGGTTTTCAACGTCTTTGTTATTTTACTTCTCCTTCCCCAACTGAATTCACAACCAGAGTCCCCATATATGAGACAGATAAAGGAGTATTTTGTGGGCCTAAATTGCTAAGTCTGCATGTGTAACAGGTACTTCTAAAGCATCAGTGAGAATAAGGAGGCTATTTTATTGAATACAGGCATTTGAAGTGAAGACTGCATTCATGAGTCCAGGCTCTGAACCCTGTGGGGACAGCCTGGCTGCATCTGTCACCTTGAGAAACAAGTGATTCAGTAGAAAGCTAGACGAGGGAGGACAAATGTCCTGCGTGTTTTTACTGTTCTTTGATTAAACTGCTCCCCACGTTTGCAAGAAGAGGAACGTGAAAGAGAGAAGGTTTATATTTAAATGTTGGATCACCAACAATATCCAATAAACGCTTACATTCTCATAAACAGAAAATTCAAAGGGAAAAAAAAAAAGCACATCCCAAACTCACCATTAGGTAACGCTCCCCATAATAGGATTTCATCACAACGCAAAGGATTTTACCTTCACTAGTTATTGTCCAGATTTTTCTCTTGGAGGAAAAAAAAGTTGGTAAATTCTCCTGAGTCCTGCCTGGCATGCAGTCAAGCATATGGCCCCTGGGCTGCGGTGGTGGCCTCACTGGTACAGTTCAGTGCGCACAGATTTGTCAGGCTGGTGCTGATCTGGACCTCCATCAGGAAAGAAAAGCCCCGAGGGGAGGCTGGAGGAGCTTCCCAGAGTTGCATACACACACACTGAAACTTGCTTCTGCAGCAGCCCCAGTTAATTCTCTAGTTTCCAACATCCTGTTTTCTTTTCTTTCTTTTTTTTTTTTTTTTTTTTGAAATACACTTTTGAAAGGGGTTAAAATAGCCAGGCGAGGTGGCTCACTCCTGTAATCCCAGCACTTTGGGAGGCTGAGGCAGGAGGATCACCTGAGGTCAGGAGTTCAAGAACAGCCTGGCCAACATGGCGAAACCCTTTTTCTACTAAAAATACAAAATAATTAGCCGGGCGTGGTGGCACGTGCCTGTAATCCCAGCTGCTTGAGAGGCTGAGGCACCAGAACTGCTTGAACCTGGGAGGTAGAGGTTGCAGTGAGCCAAGATTGCGCCACTACACTCCAGCCAGGGCAACAGAGCGAGACTCCATCTCAAAAAAAAAGAAAAGAAAAAAAGAAAAGGGTTAAAATACTTTAAATTCTACTCAGACCCTTGTGGAATATGTGAAATGCCTGGGGCGGGGGGCCCAGGGAACAGTTTGGAAATCACCAATCTAGGGCCTAGAGGACCCCAGAGAACAGTTTGGAAATCATCAATCTGATCCAACCCCTTTTCTCCCTTTCCCCATTTTACAAGTAAGGAGACTGAGGCCCAGAAGCATTGAAATGGACTTGCTCAAGGTGATGTGGCTAGTGTCAGGGCTGGATGAGAACTTAGGTCATCTTAGAAACCACCACTTCCCTTCTGGTAGTTTTCTGTGATTCCACAGTGCCCGCTGGCTCTGCATGAAGAGCACACAGCATGAGCTAATGCGCTTTGAGGCGTCCTACTCCTAGTCTGGCCCTTCTCCAGAGCCCTCTCTTGTCTCTCCCCTCTCCACAGAGCCCCGCCTCCGATTCACACGGCCCCTGCAGGATGTGGAGGGCTGTGAGCACGGGATTGCTGTGCTGGAGTGTAAAGTACCCAACTCCCGCATCCCCACGGCCTGGTTCCGTGAGGACCAGCGGCTGCTGCCCTGCCGCAAGTATGAGCAGATCGAAGAGGGCACTGTCCGGCGCCTCATCATCCACAGGCTGAAGGCAGACGATGATGGTGTCTACCTGTGCGAGATGCGGGGCCGGGTGCGCACCGTGGCCAACGTCACAGTCAAAGGTCAGCTAGCCTATGGGGAAGAGGCTGAGGTGGAGGCAGGCAGGTGCTCAGATTCCAGGCTGATGGATTCCCATCCGCATCTCAGGGCCCATCCTGAAGCGCCTGCCCCGGAAGCTTGACGTCCTGGAAGGAGAGAACGCGGTGCTGCTGGTAGAAACTCTAGAGGCCGGAGTTGAGGGACGCTGGAGCCGTGATGGGGAGGAGCTGCCGGTCATCTGCCAGAGCAGCTCAGGCCACATGCATGCCCTGGTCCTTCCAGGGGTCACCCGAGAAGATGCTGGCGAGGTTACCTTTAGCCTGGGCAACTCCCGTACCACTACGCTGCTCAGAGTCAAATGTGAGGGCAGGAAGGCCTCTGGACAGGCAGGGCAGGGCAAAAGGTTGGCCAGATGCCACAGTTGGGTTGGTGAAGTAGATTTAAGGTGGAAGGGCTGTGGAGGCCCGAGCAAGGCCGAAACACATCCCTGCCTTGGTCTCAGGTGTCAAGCACAGTCCCCCAGGACCCCCGGTATCAGCAGAGATGTTCAAGGGCCACAGGAACACAGTCCTGCTGACCTGGAAGCCTCCCGATCCAGCTCCCGAGACCCCATTCATCTACCGGCTGGAGCGGCAGGAGGTGGGCTCTGAAGACTGGATTCAGTGCTTCAGCATCGAGAAAGCCGGGGCCGTGGAGGTGCCGGGCGACTGTGTGCCCTCCGAGGGTGACTACCGCTTCCGCATCTGCACAGTCAGCGGACATGGCCGTAGTCCTCACGTGGTGTTCCATGGTTCTGCTCACCTTGGTGAGTTGGTCCTGCCAGACCCGCCCATCACTTCTCCTCCCTTCCCCAGCCCTCAGTGCTGGTCCTCTCACAGGCCTGCCATCTGCCAGCCTCTGCCCTCTGCCACCCCTTCTAGTTCTGACAGCTGCACTCTGTCCCTGTCTCAGTGCCCACAGCTCGCCTGGTGGCAGGTCTGGAGGATGTGCAGGTATACGACGGGGAAGATGCCGTCTTCTCCCTCGATCTCTCCACCATCATCCAGGGTACCTGGTTCCTTAATGGGGAAGAGCTCAAGAGTAATGAGCCAGAGGGCCAAGTGGAACCTGGGGCCCTGCGGTACCGTATGGAGCAGAAGGGCCTGCAGCACAGACTCATCCTGCATGCCGTCAAGCACCAGGACAGTGGTGCCCTGGTTGGCTTCAGCTGCCCTGGTGTGCAGGACTCAGCTGCCCTCACAATCCAAGGTTGGTGCCAGTGGGGACCTAAGTGGGCAGAGAGGGTCAAGACACAGAAGTCCTGTTGGCAAAACGAGGCAAGTGTTGGTCCCATTTCTTGTATCGGGGCCAGGAGAGCAAGGAGCATCCATGATGGGCTCAAGTTGAGGGCTCAGAGGTCTGGAAGGCCAATTTCAACTTACATGCAACATCCAGGGCATTGTTATCTTGATATATGTCAGCATTATATCCCAATTCTCTGGAGTGCTTTGTGGTTTACAGAATTCTGTCACATTGGTCATCTCATTTGAAAGACACAGACCCTGGCTGCTAGTCCCTGACCGCCTCCTGCTAAGTTGTCTAATTGCTGACACTGTCACTGCAACTTTCTACCTGCCAGGCACAGTCCTAATCACCTTACATATATTAACACAGTCTTCTCAATGGTCCTGCAAGATAGGGTTTTCTGTTTTGTTTTGTTTCGTGTTTGTTTGTTTGTTCTGAGATGGAGTCTCGTTCTGTCGCCCAGGCTGGAGTGCAATGGCGCAATCTCAGCTCACTGCACCTTCCACCTTGTGGATTCAAGCGATTCTCCTGCCTCAGCCTCCTGAGTAGCTGGGACTACAGACGTAGACCACCATGCCTGGCTTATTTTTGTATTTTAGTAGAGACAGGGTTTCACCATGCTGGCCAGGCTTGTCTCAAACTTAAGATAGGTTCTTTTGACATTCCCATTTTACAGCTGGGGAAACAAGCACAGAGAGGTTAAGTGACTTGCTCAAATTATGGAGCTAATGAGCACAGGTGCTGAATTATGAACCCAGGCAGTCTGGCTCCTGATCACACTGTGCCACCTGTTGAAAGGGGGAAGGAGGGGAACAAAGCATCCCTGAGAAGGACAGCTGGAGGTGGGGCGCTGAAAGTTCAGAGATCACGCTAGCATGTGCCATGTCACCATTGCTGGAGTTTGTAAGACCAATCAAGGAATCTGTTGGCACCCATGTGCTGGGTCTTGGGGTGATTCGCTGTCAGCATCGCAGGCGGAGGGCCAGGTGAGACCTGACCAGCAACCAGAGCAGCATTTCCAAAATGGGCACCCTGCTCACTGACATCAGAACCACCTGGAGGGCTGGTTTATAATGCAGATTTCCTGGCCCCTGCATGCTTGGGAGTCCAAGAATTCTGCATTTTTAGCAGGCTCCCTAGGAATTCTTACCCACAGCCAAAGCACTGCTCTTAAAGGTTGGTGTGTAAGCCTAAGCCTATTTTTAAAAACCCCAACAACAGCAGTGGTTCCCTCTGATGCATCCAACACTGAGCCCATGCACCGTAGGGAGGGGTGCTTATCTGTGCTTCTCCCCACACAGAGAGCCCGGTGCATATCCTGAGCCCCCAGGACAAGGTGTCATTGACCTTCACAACCTCAGACCGGGTGGTGCTGACCTGTGAGCTCTCAAGGGTAGACTTCCCGGCGACCTGGTACAAGGATGGGCAGAAAGTGGAGGAGAGCGAGTTGCTGATGGTGAAGATGGATGGGCGCAAACACCGTCTGATCCTGCCTGAGGCCAAAGTCCAGGACAGTGGCGAGTTTGAGTGCAGGACAGAAGGGGTCTCGGCCTTCTTCGGTGTCACTGTCCAAGGTCAGGAACCACGCCAGCCTGGGCTCCTGCAGCCAATTGTGGGGCCGCATAAGCCATGCCCTCTGGTCTGCTGCCCACTTGGGGGAGTCCTTTACAGGGAAAGCCCAGTGGCCCAGGGGACATGTTTCAGATAACTCTGCATTTGCTGCTTTTTTTTTTTTTTTTTTTTTTTTTTTTTTTTTTT
>NW_016818301.1:846154-850645 GCF_001698545.2 Rhinopithecus bieti
TTTTTTTTTTTTTTTTTTTTGAAATACACTTTTGAAAGGGGTTAAAATAGCCAGGCGAGGTGGCTCACTCCTGTAATCCCAGCACTTTGGGAGGCTGAGGCAGGAGGATCACCTGAGGTCAGGAGTTCAAGAACAGCCTGGCCAACATGGCGAAACCCTTTTCTACTAAAATACAAAATAATTAGCCGGGCGTGGTGGCACGTGCCTGTAATCCCAGCTGCTTGAGAGGCTGAGGCACCAGAACTGCTTGAACCTGGGAGGTAGAGGTTGCAGTGAGCCAAGATTGCGCCACTACACTCCAGCCAGGGCAACAGAGCGAGACTCCATCTCAAAAAAAAAGAAAAGAAAAAAAGAAAAGGGTTAAAATACTTTAAATTCTACTCAGACCCTTGTGGAATATGTGAAATGCCTGGGGCGGGGGGCCCAGGGAACAGTTTGGAAATCACCAATCTAGGGCCTAGAGGACCCCAGAGAACAGTTTGGAAATCATCAATCTGATCCAACCCCTTTTCTCCCTTTCCCCATTT
Source organism: Rhinopithecus bieti (assembly GCF_001698545.2). Lineage (NCBI taxonomy): Eukaryota > Metazoa > Chordata > Mammalia > Primates > Cercopithecidae > Rhinopithecus > Rhinopithecus bieti. The sequence goes on from NW_016818301.1 coordinate 846,682, forward strand.
TACAAGTAAGGAGACTGAGGCCCAGAAGCATTGAAATGGACTTGCTCAAGGTGATGTGGCTAGTGTCAGGGCTGGATGAGAACTTAGGTCATCTTAGAAACCACCACTTCCCTTCTGGTAGTTTTCTGTGATTCCACAGTGCCCGCTGGCTCTGCATGAAGAGCACACAGCATGAGCTAATGCGCTTTGAGGCGTCCTACTCCTAGTCTGGCCCTTCTCCAGAGCCCTCTCTTGTCTCTCCCCTCTCCACAGAGCCCCGCCTCCGATTCACACGGCCCCTGCAGGATGTGGAGGGCTGTGAGCACGGGATTGCTGTGCTGGAGTGTAAAGTACCCAACTCCCGCATCCCCACGGCCTGGTTCCGTGAGGACCAGCGGCTGCTGCCCTGCCGCAAGTATGAGCAGATCGAAGAGGGCACTGTCCGGCGCCTCATCATCCACAGGCTGAAGGCAGACGATGATGGTGTCTACCTGTGCGAGATGCGGGGCCGGGTGCGCACCGTGGCCAACGTCACAGTCAAAGGTCAGCTAGCCTATGGGGAAGAGGCTGAGGTGGAGGCAGGCAGGTGCTCAGATTCCAGGCTGATGGATTCCCATCCGCATCTCAGGGCCCATCCTGAAGCGCCTGCCCCGGAAGCTTGACGTCCTGGAAGGAGAGAACGCGGTGCTGCTGGTAGAAACTCTAGAGGCCGGAGTTGAGGGACGCTGGAGCCGTGATGGGGAGGAGCTGCCGGTCATCTGCCAGAGCAGCTCAGGCCACATGCATGCCCTGGTCCTTCCAGGGGTCACCCGAGAAGATGCTGGCGAGGTTACCTTTAGCCTGGGCAACTCCCGTACCACTACGCTGCTCAGAGTCAAATGTGAGGGCAGGAAGGCCTCTGGACAGGCAGGGCAGGGCAAAAGGTTGGCCAGATGCCACAGTTGGGTTGGTGAAGTAGATTTAAGGTGGAAGGGCTGTGGAGGCCCGAGCAAGGCCGAAACACATCCCTGCCTTGGTCTCAGGTGTCAAGCACAGTCCCCAGGACCCCGGTATCAGCAGAGATGTTCAAGGGCCACAGGAACACAGTCCTGCTGACCTGGAAGCCTCCCGATCCAGCTCCCGAGACCCCATTCATCTACCGGCTGGAGCGGCAGGAGGTGGGCTCTGAAGACTGGATTCAGTGCTTCAGCATCGAGAAAGCCGGGGCCGTGGAGGTGCCGGGCGACTGTGTGCCCTCCGAGGGTGACTACCGCTTCCGCATCTGCACAGTCAGCGGACATGGCCGTAGTCCTCACGTGGTGTTCCATGGTTCTGCTCACCTTGGTGAGTTGGTCCTGCCAGACCCGCCCATCACTTCTCCTCCCTTCCCCAGCCCTCAGTGCTGGTCCTCTCACAGGCCTGCCATCTGCCAGCCTCTGCCCTCTGCCACCCCTTCTAGTTCTGACAGCTGCACTCTGTCCCTGTCTCAGTGCCCACAGCTCGCCTGGTGGCAGGTCTGGAGGATGTGCAGGTATACGACGGGGAAGATGCCGTCTTCTCCCTCGATCTCTCCACCATCATCCAGGGTACCTGGTTCCTTAATGGGGAAGAGCTCAAGAGTAATGAGCCAGAGGGCCAAGTGGAACCTGGGGCCCTGCGGTACCGTATGGAGCAGAAGGGCCTGCAGCACAGACTCATCCTGCATGCCGTCAAGCACCAGGACAGTGGTGCCCTGGTTGGCTTCAGCTGCCCTGGTGTGCAGGACTCAGCTGCCCTCACAATCCAAGGTTGGTGCCAGTGGGGACCTAAGTGGGCAGAGAGGGTCAAGACACAGAAGTCCTGTTGGCAAAACGAGGCAAGTGTTGGTCCCATTTCTTGTATCGGGGCCAGGAGAGCAAGGAGCATCCATGATGGGCTCAAGTTGAGGGCTCAGAGGTCTGGAAGGCCAATTTCAACTTACATGCAACATCCAGGGCATTGTTATCTTGATATATGTCAGCATTATATCCCAATTCTCTGGAGTGCTTTGTGGTTTACAGAATTCTGTCACATTGGTCATCTCATTTGAAAGACACAGACCCTGGCTGCTAGTCCCTGACCGCCTCCTGCTAAGTTGTCTAATTGCTGACACTGTCACTGCAACTTTCTACCTGCCAGGCACAGTCCTAATCACCTTACATATATTAACACAGTCTTCTCAATGGTCCTGCAAGATAGGGTTTTCTGTTTTGTTTTGTTTCGTGTTTGTTTGTTTGTTCTGAGATGGAGTCTCGTTCTGTCGCCCAGGCTGGAGTGCAATGGCGCAATCTCAGCTCACTGCACCTTCCACCTTGTGGATTCAAGCGATTCTCCTGCCTCAGCCTCCTGAGTAGCTGGGACTACAGACGTAGACCACCATGCCTGGCTTATTTTGTATTTTAGTAGAGACAGGGTTTCACCATGCTGGCCAGGCTTGTCTCAAACTTAAGATAGGTTCTTTTGACATTCCCATTTTACAGCTGGGGAAACAAGCACAGAGAGGTTAAGTGACTTGCTCAAATTATGGAGCTAATGAGCACAGGTGCTGAATTATGAACCCAGGCAGTCTGGCTCCTGATCACACTGTGCCACCTGTTGAAAGGGGAAGGAGGGGAACAAAGCATCCCTGAGAAGGACAGCTGGAGGTGGGGCGCTGAAAGTTCAGAGATCACGCTAGCATGTGCCATGTCACCATTGCTGGAGTTTGTAAGACCAATCAAGGAATCTGTTGGCACCCATGTGCTGGGTCTTGGGGTGATTCGCTGTCAGCATCGCAGGCGGAGGGCCAGGTGAGACCTGACCAGCAACCAGAGCAGCATTTCCAAAATGGGCACCCTGCTCACTGACATCAGAACCACCTGGAGGGCTGGTTTATAATGCAGATTTCCTGGCCCCTGCATGCTTGGGAGTCCAAGAATTCTGCATTTTAGCAGGCTCCCTAGGAATTCTTACCCACAGCCAAAGCACTGCTCTTAAAGGTTGGTGTGTAAGCCTAAGCCTATTTTAAAACCCCAACAACAGCAGTGGTTCCCTCTGATGCATCCAACACTGAGCCCATGCACCGTAGGGAGGGGTGCTTATCTGTGCTTCTCCCCACACAGAGAGCCCGGTGCATATCCTGAGCCCCAGGACAAGGTGTCATTGACCTTCACAACCTCAGACCGGGTGGTGCTGACCTGTGAGCTCTCAAGGGTAGACTTCCCGGCGACCTGGTACAAGGATGGGCAGAAAGTGGAGGAGAGCGAGTTGCTGATGGTGAAGATGGATGGGCGCAAACACCGTCTGATCCTGCCTGAGGCCAAAGTCCAGGACAGTGGCGAGTTTGAGTGCAGGACAGAAGGGGTCTCGGCCTTCTTCGGTGTCACTGTCCAAGGTCAGGAACCACGCCAGCCTGGGCTCCTGCAGCCAATTGTGGGGCCGCATAAGCCATGCCCTCTGGTCTGCTGCCCACTTGGGGAGTCCTTTACAGGGAAAGCCCAGTGGCCCAGGGGACATGTTTCAGATAACTCTGCATTTGCTGCTTTTTTTTTTTTTTTTTTTTTTTTTTGAGACAGGGTCTCACTCTGTTGCCCTGGCTGGAGGGCAGTGGTGCGATCTCAGCTCATTGCAGCCTCCGCCTACTGAGTTAAAGCGATTCTCCCACCTCAGCCTCCCAAGTAACTGGGACTACAGGTGCGTGCCACCACACCCAGCTAATTTTTTTATTATTCGGTAGAGACAGGGTTTCACTATGTTGGTTAGGCCGGTCTCGAACCCCTGACCTCAAATGATCTGCTTGCCTCAGCCTCCCAAAATGCTGGGATTATAGGTGTGCGCCACCATGCCTGGCTCGCTCGCTTTCTTTCTTTCTTTCTTTCTTTCTTTCTTTCTTTCTTTCTTTCTTTCTTTCTTTCTTTCTTTCTTTCTTTCCTTCCTTCCTTCCTTCCTTCCTTCCTTCTTCCTTCTCCTTCCTTCCTTCCTCCCTCCCTCCCTCCCTCCCTCCCTCCCT
>NW_016818301.1:850856-1018356 GCF_001698545.2 Rhinopithecus bieti
TCCCTCCCTCCCTCCCTCCCTCCTCTCCCTCTCTCTCTCTCTCTCTATCTCTCTTTCTTTCTTTCTTTCTTTCTTTCAGATGAGGGTCTCACTGTTGCCCAGGCTGGCCTTGAACTCCTGTGCTCAAACGATCCTCCTTCCTCAGCCTCCTGAGCAGCTGGGGTTATAAGCGTGCGCCATGCACAGCATGCCTTTGCCTCCTAAACCCCTGATACACTAACACTGTCTCGCTGTCCACATAGCCTCTGCTGGGTTGGGTGGCGGAACAAAATGCACTTAAGGGGAGGAGAGATGGGAGCGAACACTTTTTGGCGCTTACTCTGAGCCAAGCGTTATGCTAAGTATTTTCAGTATACACTGTTTCATTTAATCCTCACAACTAGATGAGGATATATCTCCTCATCAACTGCAATATATCTCCAGTTCACAGGCAAAGAAACAGAGGTTGTAAGAGATTTTGTGACCTCTGTCACACCATAGCTTGGAGACACACACAGGATTGTTCTATTCCTGCTGCCTCAGATAGAGTCAAACAGAAGTATTGAGTGCGGTCGCCCCATGGTTCTCACAAGGCAGTCCATAGGCTGGCTGCTTTAGGAAGCTCCTGGAAGCTGTTTATAAATCCCTGGACTGTCCAGAGCCCCAATATCCAGGGTGGAGCCTGAAGATCCTCTCTTAACAAGTGCAGACTCTCTGAGAGAGCAGCTTGGGAAGCACAGATCCCACTCATCTCACTGAGTGGAAGTCCTGTTTTCCACACTATTGCCAGGGGCCACACTGGGGCCCTGCCCGAATGCACCCAGTGACAGGGCACCCACTACCTGGAGAGTGGCTGTCTCACTGTTGCCACTTGTTGGATCATCCTTGACCTCCTGCCTGCCCTGGGGTCTTGTAATAGAGGCAGTAAGCATGGCCCTGATGTGACTTGTGACAGTGACCTCCCTTCAGCCTAGACAAATGGTGGCTGCCACTCTGTGAACTCTCTGTGCCTCCTTCTCTCCATGTACTCACTCCAGCACCTTTGATCCTTTGGGGACCCACAGAGCACTCTGGTGCCACATGATCTCCTGCCATGCCTTACCTGCCATGCCCTCAGCATTCCTTGTCATTGTCCCTGAGTCCCTACACAGCAGGGCCTTAGCCCTCCCCCAGCGTCCTCCTGTGCAGAAACAGTGTCTCCTGGCCACACAGCTAGTTTGGACTCATTGTGCGGGGGTGTCTGTGCGATGCCATCTCTGCTCCCCACCCAGATCCCCCCGTGCACATCGTGGAACCCCGAGAGCATGTGTTCGTGCATGCCATAACCTCCGAGTGTGTCATGCTGGCCTGTGAGGTGGACCGAGAGGACGCCCCTGTGTGTTGGTACAAGGACGGGCAGGAGGTGGAGGAGAGTGACTTCGTGGTGCTGGAGAATGAAGGGCCCCATCGCCGCCTGGTGCTGCCCGCCACCCAGCCCTCAGATGGGGGCGAGTTTCAGTGTGTTGCTGGAGATGAGCGTGCCTACTTCACCGTCACCATCACAGGTGGGGGGCCAGGTGGGCCTCAGAGGCACAGGGGAAGGTGCCCCTGCTCCTGCTGGGGCAGCTGCCACACCTTCACTCCTGGGCCACTGTTCCCCGCCCCTGCTGCCCTCCTGCTGGCAGATCAGACCTCCTCCCTTTCTCCTCAAGCTATGGTCTAGTCACACTCAGGAAACATGTTGTCATAAGCACATCAGTCTTGGCTAAGGAAGCCCTGCTTTCTCTGTTCTTCTAAAAACCTGTACCAAGGGAAATCTTTGGGGACAGTGAGTTTATTGCAGGGTAGGGCAGAGTCTAGGGCAGGTGGTCTCAGGCACTAGAGGGGCCAAAAATTCTTGGAGGAGGAGACCCCCAGCTCCATCTGGGGACCCAACCCTCCTCTCCTCAGTTCCACCCTTCATACCATCTCTGTCCCAACCCAGAGAATGTGGAGTGCTTCTACAGCCGAGGCTGACCCCGTGGTCCCCGCTGTGCAGCTCCTGTGCAGCATAAAGTCTGCGTGCTTTTGTGACAGCTGTATTCATTTGTCTCTAGCTGTGAGTAACTGTTAGCTGCTGTGAGATGCAGTCTCTGGGAGGTCCCTCTTCAACACATGGCCTACTTTCCAGGGGTAGGGGACACAACTGGATCAGGGAGGGCGACAGGGCACACCTGGCCCACCCCTCATGCCCGGCAGTGGCTGTCCCTGTCCTCCAGACGTGTCCTCATGGATCGTGTATCCCAGCGGCAAGGTGTATGTGGCAGCGGTGCGCCTGGAGCGTGTGGTGCTGACCTGTGAGCTATGCCGGCCCTGGGCGGAGGTGCGCTGGACCAAGGATGGAGAGGAGGTGGTGGAGAGCCCCGCGCTGCTCCTGCAGAAGGAAGACACTGTCCGCCGCCTGGTGCTGCCTGCTGTCCAGCTCGAGGACTCCGGCGAGTACTTGTGTGACATCGACGATGAGTCAGCCTCCTTCACTCTCACCGTCACAGGTGTGGGCCCAGCCCAGCTCCCTGGGGTCACAGAGACAGCCCTGAGCCCTGGAGGAGCTGGCCACATGGCCCCAGCTAGCACCCTGGGGAGGAGGGAGGTGTGGGCTGCAGGTGCATGTGCCAAGGTTCTTGCTGAGATGAGCCCAGGGTCCCTATTCAAGGAAATGAGCCCCTCCCCCTTGCCCAAGGCCAGGCCTAGCTCTGTTCCACAGCTCATTTACTGAGCACTTTCCCTGGATCAGGCACTGGGAGTAGCAGGTGAGTAATGCAAACACGGTCCCTATTCTGAGAGAGCTGCCAGGCTAGGTGAGGAGACAGCTGTTTACCAGGGGTCGCAAACGGGCAGTCCTGGGGCCCTGTGCATTCCACACATGTGCTTTGTTTGGTCTGCAGAGTCTTACCAAAGTCAGGACAGTTCAAATAACAATCCGGAGTTATGCGTCCTCTTGAAAAAGCCGAAGACCCGGCGGCTCTGGTCCCGCTTCCCCCCATGGCGACGAACAGCTGGCACTGAGTAGCAGCTGCCCCCATAGTTTGGGGCCCACATTCCTCTGTCCCACCTCCCTGCCATTGCTTTTTGCCTTTCCCCAGACTGCTTCAGCCACTAACCTAACCTGGCCCCTGTGGGCATTTGAGTTTGCGACCCCTGTGTTAAACCAATAAACATGCAAATAAATGTACAGTGACACCTGGTGATAAGTACTGTGAGGGCCAAGGGCAGAGGGCTCAAGAGTGCAGAGCAGAAGGGTCAGGGAGGGCCTCGGAGAAAGTTGCCCTTCCACACACAGGAGCCAACAGCGCGCAGACACAGCTGCTTCCCTCCAGGAGTGCACAGCCTGGCAGGAAAGCCAGACGCCTTCCAGGATCTTACAGCATGGGTTGTCGAGGGTCCCTGGGCTGGGAGCCACCACCCTGGCCTGGCGACAGCAAGTGCTTTCAAAGCTGATACTGGAGCTAAGTGGGGTGGGGTGTGGGCAGGAGGTTGGGGGAGAATATTCAAAGCAGGAGAAGCACAGGACAACTGTGGAAGTGACGGAGGTTCAGTGCTGGAGACTTCGGGGTGACAGCTCACAGCATCCAGCCCAGTGTGTGTGTCTGGGGTTGGGGGTCCATAGGGCTAGGCAGCTCTGGGTGGCACAGACCCCAGTGGCTGCATTGGAGCCCCCATCCTACTGTGGCTATAGTCCTGTCCTCCCTTAGCCCTGCCCTGAAAGTCATGCTCCATGCTGAGCTGTTTAGGGCCCCCCACTCCCTGCACCCCAGCTCGTGCACCCTGCACACACAAGCCCACAATGCCTAAGAGGCCTTCTGCACACATTCTGCCCTGTAGTAATCACCTTCACCCTCTCCCACTTAGCCATGGCCAGACATAATGGCCACAGACACACAAACTCCAGCCCACGCTCAGGCTCCCCACAAAACACCAGGCTCCCCACAAAACATCAGTCTCTTCACAGGGAAGTTCACACAAACACCACCTTTGCTCTAGGCCAGAGCAAATCAAGTCTGACACCAAGCTGAGGTCCTGGGGCTGGGTGGCCACCCTGGTCCCCTCACTGATCCCTGTCCTCACTCCACTGCCCTCATCACCTTCCCCGCCCCTCAGGCAGCTGCATTCTGGTCTCTCCTGGCCTTGCTTGGCCCCAGAGGACCAGCGTACATCCCCCAGACCCTTAGAGCAAGAAAGCCCATGGGGGAGGCAGGTTGTGTGGCTCAATGCAGGAATCTCCATGGAGGCGGGGGTGCTGAGTGGGGAGCTTGTGGTTACCCCGGCCCATGAGTGTCCCTATAAAACACCCCCCAACCCTGGCCCCCCACCGACTGGGAAGCTAGCAGTTCCTCAGCCCAGCCACCAGGGGGCTAGAGGCTAATGGAGCACTAGTCTCCCTGAAACTTGAAGATTCTGGGGGAACCTGGGGGCAGCGGGGGTGTGGGCAGCCCTGGGCTCCATGCACTGGTCACCTCTAATATTGACATGGTTCCCTTTCTGCAGAGGAGTGACCAGAACTTGGAGATGAGCTCTCAGAATCAGCGTTTAGCACCCCTGGGGAACTCTCAGACAGACGTTGAATGCAAAAAGCATTATTGAGTTCCTGCAAGCCTTGGCTTGGAATTCCTGCCACTACCTGTGGGGTCTGAGCCTCCCTTTAACAGAGGGTATTTCTTCCTCCTGCCCCAGAGTGGGTGTAGCCAGTGTGACCTTAAGGAAGTTGTATAATCACTCTGTGCCCAGTCCCTTATATGGAAAATGGGGATAAAACACTACCTTCCTCTTAGGATTGCCGTGACAGTTAAATGTTTCAAGTGCTTGGGACTGTTCCTGGACCTTAGGAAGCATCATATCAATGTTTGCTATTGCAGATCCACCATCTCTTATCCATAGTTCCAAAATTCCAAAACTCTCAAAATTGAAAGGCTTTTTGTAAGTTTTGTATTCCAAGTCATTTCAGTAAAACCTGAGCTTGATTGCTCTGAAGTTATTTCTGTGCTTTAATTATCCTGCCGAGGGTGAATATCGCTATAGCTATTAGCTATAAGATATGAGTGTCTTACAGATGTATTCTTGTATCTGTAAGATTCTGTATCTTTCAATATATCCTGCTTAGGGTGAATGTAATATGTGTCACACCATAGACACGTTAACGTGACTGATGAAGGGGGAGGCCCCCATGGGGGCTGAGGAAGGTATGTGATAGATGAGAAATGCATCATTTCTGGAATCCAAAGCATTCTGGATTCTGTAACACCTCTGGCCCCAGGGATTTCAGAGAACAAACTGTGGACCCATTATTGCTTCTTATTATTATTATTTTACTTATTATTCTCATTATCATGTGGGTGATGGGGACTTCATGCTGCCAAATGGCTCCAGAGAGGCTGACGGTGAGCTTGTGACAGGCTGTGGTTGTCCCCACCCTGCAGAACCTCCAGTACGGATCATATATCCCCGTGATGAGGTGACCTTGATCGCCGTGACCTTGGAGTGTGTGGTGCTGATGTGTGAGCTGTCTCGGGAGGATGCCCCTGTGCGCTGGTACAAGGATGGGCTGGAAGTGGAGGAGAGCGAGGCCCTGGTGCTGGAGAGGGATGGGCCACGCTGCCGCCTGGTGCTACCTGCTGCCCAGCCTGAGGACGGGGGGGAGTTTGTATGCGACGCTGGAGATGACTCGGCCTTCTTCACTGTCACTGTCACAGGTGGGCCGTCTCTGCAGCACACAGAGGAGGTAGAGAGGTAGGGGGCTAAGGGACAGACACCCACCTAGCCCCACTTCCCCCACCCCATCCCCAGCCTTCCCCTTATCCACCTTCCTCGTGTTCGGCCATCAGAATCCTGCTTAGCCACATCAGGTCAGCACCAGAGGCCTGGTGGGAGGGTGCCCAGCAATTAGAACCATTTGTTCATTCATCCATTCATTTAATACTCATTGAGCAACTACTATGTGCTTGGCACTGTTCTAGATGCTGGGGATACAGTAGTGAACCAATAAGACTAAACCTCCTGTCTTCACAGAGCTTACACTCTAGTGAGGGTGAACAGACAAAAAATAAGGCATGGTTTGTCAGGTGGTAACGAGTGCATCAGAGGCAAGGCAGGGAAAGGGGATAGGAAGTGGGGGTTGGTATGGAGTGAGCTGTGTAGATCTGGGTGTGAGTCTAGATCCGCCTCTTTCTGTCTGTGTGACCTTAGGCAAGTCAGTTTCTTCTAAAAAGGCCTCAGGTCCTCAGCTGTGAAGTGCAGCCAGCAGCTGTGCACCTCTTGGGGGTGGTCAGAGTAACTGACTGAAAAACACAGGGTTCTTAGGACAGTGCCTGGCACACAGCAGCTGCTCCACGGACTGCAGCTGGCACCGTTCTCAAGAGCTGGGCTGCCAGTGGGGAGGGCTGAGGATCTGGTGGGTGAGGCAGGAGAGGCCCGCTGGCCAAGCCCATGTACCCCTCTCTCTGACCACCCACCAGCCCCACCAGAGAGGATTGTGCACCCAGCAGCCCGCTCCCTGGATCTGCATTTTGGGGCTCCAGGGCGTGTGGAGCTGCGCTGTGAGGTGGCCCCAGCTGGGTCTCAGGTGCGCTGGTACAAGGATGGGCTGGAAGTGGAGGCATCAGATGCCCTGCAGCTGGGTGCTGAGGGGCCCACCCGCACCCTGACCCTGCCCCATGCCCAGCCTGAGGACGCGGGGGAGTATGTGTGTGAGACCCGGGATGAGGCCATCACCTTCAATGTCATCCTGGCTGGTGAGTGCTCCTGGCCAACCCAGGGCAGGGAGGCAAGGGCAAGCATGCGCTGACACCCTCCTCTCTTGTCCAGAGCCCCCAGTGCAGTTCCTTGCTCCAGAGACAACCCCAAGTCCGCTGTGTGTGGCCCTGGGGGAGCCAGTGGTGCTGAGCTGTGAACTGTCCCGGGCTGGCGCCCCTGTGGTCTGGAGCCACAATGGGAGGCCTGTGCAGGAGGGTGAGGGCTTAGAGCTCCATGCCGAGGGCCCCCGCCGAGTCCTCTGCATCCAGGCTGCAGGCCTAGCCCATGCAGGGCTCTACACCTGCCAGTCGGGAGCAGCCCCAGGAGCCCCGAGCCTCAGCTTCACTGTCCAGGTGGCTGGTGAGTACAGCCTCGGCACTAAGCCTGAGAGTGGCACCCCAAACCCTGTAGGATTCCTGCTTTTCCAGCATGTCCTGCCCATCCCTGGCCCCGCTTCTCTTAGTACCCTCCCCATCATGCCTCCCCCTGCCCTCCTCAAAGCCCTGAGCCTCTCCCTCCCAGTGACCTCCAGCTCTGACTCCACAGAGCCCCCTGTGCGGGTGGTAGCTCCCGAGGCAGCCCAGACGAGGGTTCGGAGCACCCCAGGCGGGGACCTAGAGCTGGTGGTGCACCTTTCCGGGCCAGGGGGCCCTGTGCGCTGGTACAAGGACGGGGAGCGACTGGCAAGCCAGGGGCGGGTGCAGCTGGAGCAGGCCGGGGCCAGGCAGTTGCTGCGGGTGCAGGGGGCACGAAGTGGGGATGCTGGGGAGTACCTGTGTGACGCGCCCCAGGACAGCCGCATCTTTCTTGTCAGCGTGGAAGGTAACAGTGTACCCCTCAAACCCTGTGGGCTCTGGCACCCCAAGGACCACCTGGTATACTCTAGGGCCCCCTTACCCCTCCATCCCTGCTTTGCTGCCTCTGGCTCCAACCAGGGTGTGCATAACCATCACTTGGATAGGGGCTCAGGGCTCCCCTTTCCAGAAACCCTCATGTGAGAGGGTTAAAAGCATAGACTGGTGGTTAAAAGCAGGGGTTCTGGAGTCCACCCACCCAGGTTCCAGCCTGGATTTTGTGCCCCAGTAGCTGTGTGACATTGGCAAAGTTGTTCAACCTGTGTGAGCCCCAGTTCTGAAAAGAGGGGATAGTGCTTGTCTTACAGGCCTGTTGTGACAAGTAAATGCTGTAAATAGGGTCCCTGGTAAATGATATTATTAGTGTGTCACCGAGGTGGAGTGCTAGGCTAGGATTGCGAGGAACTGACTAAAAGAATTGGCAGGGAGCTGGCATCTTGTCCTTTGGGCCACTCGTGTGGTCGATACATGGTAGGTCCTCACGGAAGGTTTGTTAAATGACTGGGGATGAGGGCCTGTACCCTGAGGAGGGGATGAAAAGGAGAGAGGAGAAAAGACCCAGCCCAGCTCACTGCCTGACCGTGCCCCTCAGAGCCACTGCCGGTGAAGCTGGTCTCGGAGCTGACACCACTCACTGTCCACGAGGGCGATGATGCCACGTTCCGGTGTAAAGTCTCCCCACCAGATGCCGATATCACCTGGCTGCGCAATGGGGTCGTCGTCACTCCAGGGCCCCAGGTGGATATGGCCCAGAATGGTTCAAGCCGCATCTTAACCTTGCGAGGCTGCCAACTGGGCGATGCGGGGACCGTGACTGTGCGGGCAGGGAGCATGACCACAAGTGCCCGGCTCCATGTTCGAGGTTAGGTCCTGATGAGGATGAGATGCTCTGTGTCCTGTGCCTGTACTCCCAACTCGGACCCCAGCAGCCTTGCCCATCTACCTAGGGACAGACCAGTGGGTTGGAACAAGGGGCCAGCCTCCAAACCCACCAGGCTCCATGGCCTCCTCCTTCTTCCCCACCAGAGACAGAGCTGCTGTTCCTACGGCGGTTGCAGGACGTGCGGGCAGAGGAAGGCCAGGATGTGTGTCTCGAAGTGGAGACAGGCCGAGTGGGTGCAGCGGGGGCTGTGCGCTGGGTACGAGGTGGGCAGCCCCTGCCCCACGACTCTCGCCTGTCCATGGGCCAGGATGGGCACATCCACCGCCTCTACATCCATGGTGTCGTACTAGCTGACCAGGGCACCTACGGCTGCGAGAGTCACCACGATCGCACCCTGGCCAGGCTCAGCGTGAGGCGTGAGTGCCCTGTCCTCTCTTAATGCATTACCCACCCCAGCCTTTTCTGGCTGTCCTGGAGTCCCTCAGGCCCCCACCAAAGTGCCCCTCACCGCTGAGAAAAGTCACCCATGGCCGTCCCAGCAGCAGCCTGCCCAAAGCAAAACTTTTCTTTTTCTAGTATTTTTTATTTACCTTAGAAGTCCATGTGGATTTTGCATTCCATTGCATATTTCCAAGTTGGCTTTGCTATAAACACAAATATTCTCCAGAAAGACTTGCTGTGGGCATCCTTCAATCATGTATTCTAGGGATACACATACCCACTTAAGTAGCAGGGATGACTGGCAAACAGCACCCTACACGTCCTACCCAAAGCTGGAGCCCTCTCTTTCCTGTGTGACCTCATGCAAGTTAACCTCTCTGAGCCAAGTCTCCTTAAAAATGGGGCTGAGACCAGGTGCAGTGACTCACGCCTGTAATCCTAACACTTTGGGAGACCAAGGCAGGAGGATCCCTTGAGGCCAGTAGTTTGAGGCCATCCTGGGCAACATAGCAAGAACCCGTCTCTACAAAAAAAATAAAAATTAGCCAGGCATGGTAGTTACTAGGGAGGCTGAGGTGGAAGGATTGCTTGAACCCGTGCGTTTGAGGCTGTAGTGAGCTATGATCATGCCATGGCATTCCAGCCTGGGTGACAGCAAGACCCTGTCTCAAATTTTTAAAATGGGGTTAATCCCTGTCTCAAGTGTCTCTGGGAACATTAACTGAGATGAAAATTCTTACACAGAGATTGGTGAATGGGTGTCATTGGTGACACATCTGTTCTAACTTATTTCATTCAAGAAATCATCACAATAAACCTGTGTCCCAGTGCTATTCACCTTGTACAGCTGGGGCAACTGGGGCCCAGAGATGTCAGGCCATTTGCCAAAGATCACACAGCACACAAACTATGTGGTAGAGCGAGGTTCTATTCTAGTGTGTCTGACTCCAAATTCCGTGCTCCTTCAAGTGTCACAGTACCCCTCACCCAGACTCCATGACCCCCTAACTACACTTCTCCCCCTTCCTGTGCCCTCATCTCCTAACCCTAATATAGCCCTCCCCCTGCCAAGTCTGTCCGCTGTGCCCCTTTCTTCCTGCACACTGGTTCTGAACTTTTTTGGTCAGGAACTTAGGTTGGGTGTTGGGAGGTTTAGGTAGGGCCAAGGGATGAGGATCGACTGCAGTCCCTGCCCAGAGCTGGAGGCCTCATCCTCCCTTTCTCCATCTCCCCTGGCCAGCGAGGCAGCTGAGGGTGCTGCGGCCTCTGGAGGACGTGACCGTCAGTGAGGGAGGCAGCGCCACCTTCCAGCTGGAGCTGTCCCAGGAAGGTGTGACCGGGGAGTGGGCCCGGGGTGGAGTCCGGCTGCATCCAGGGCCCAAGTGTCACATCCACTCAGAGGGCCACAGTCACCAATTGGTACTCAAAGGCCTGGGCCTGGCCGACTCAGGCTGCGTCTCCTTCACGGTGGATTCCCTGCGCTGCGCAGCCAGACTCGTTGTGAGAGGTGTGGCTCCAGGACCACAGCCTGCCTGCTGACCTGTGTGGCCCTACTAACCCCAGGCATGAATACTGATCCCCGACTTGTGTGACCCCCATTGACCATGCCTGTCTCAGTGTGGCCCTCATTGACATCCCTGCCAGAGTGTGACCCCCCCTGACTCTTAGGCCGTGTGTGGCCCCAGAGACTCCTCTGCCTGAGTATGGCCCCTGACTGCCCCAGGCTCAGCCAACCACTGACTCTGCTACTGTGAGCATGCCTATGCCATTGTGGTCACTGCTGTCTGCCCGCCTGCACACCACCCCACTGACCACTCTTAACTGTGACCCTACTGGCTACACTGCCTGCCATGGCTCCCTCTGCCTGCCTAAGTGTGGGCCCTGTGACCACTCCAGTCCCTCAAATCCACTGACTGCCTGAGGGTGACATCACTAGCAACTCTGCTTGAGTGTCCCCCATGTTTGCTTCCAGCCCCAGGATGTTCCCACTGACCACTCCACTGGCATCTCTGCTTGTTTCCCCATTGCCCTCTGGCCCCAGCTTCTCCCCACTGACCACCTTAAAGTGTGACTCCCAGTTGGCCACTCCTAACCCATTGGCCCTGCCCATAACCCACTGCCCACCACCGCCCCCCCCCCCACCCCTGTCCCCACCACTGACAGATCCTTCTTGGACCCCTTGTCCCAGCTCATCCCCACTCACTAGTGTCCTCTACTGACACCTTGTGCCCAAGTGTATGTCCTCCTTGTCCCTACAAGATGGGTCCCCATCCTGCTCCCTCTGCACTGTCCTCCCTCTCCCACTCCCAGAGGTCCCAGTGACCATCGTGCAGGGGCCACAGGACGTAGAGGTGACCGAGGNCCACCCCTGTCCCCACCACTGACAGATCCTTCTTGGACCACTTGTCCCAGCTCATCCCCCACTCACTAGTGTCCTCTACTGACACCTTGTGCCCAAGTGTATGTCCTCCTTGTCCCTACAAGATGGGTCCCCATCCTGCTCCCTCTGCACTGTCCTCCCTCTCCCACTCCCAGAGGTCCCAGTGACCATCGTGCAGGGGCCACAGGACGTAGAGGTGACCGAGGGCGACACAGCTATGTTCGAGTGCGAGCTTTCCCAAGCTTTGGCTGATGTTACCTGGGAGAAGGTCAGATCCCAGCCCCAGCCCAGCCTACTTCAACATAACACCAACAATAATAATGCCCCAGACAGAAACAACTAATACTTAAGCGGATGTGCCTGGCACTGTGCTAAGATTTGCATTATATTTTATCCCTTACTCCAAGGACAACTCTAGGAGGTAGGTCTTGTCACTGTGATACCTATGAGGAAACTGATGCTCAGTGGAACAAATTACCTACCCAAGTGCAGACAAAAGGTAGAGCCCATATTTGAATCCAGGTTTGCCTAACTCCAGAATCCGTGCCCATGTCCCCTGTGATCGATACCTGGCTCTGGGCTTCCCGAGCACCTTGGCGGCCCTAAGGTCCCCAAAAGGTGACACTTTTTCAAAGAGGCTCCTGGCACGACCCCAAAGGCGTGGGGACAGCCCGACCCCAGCCTGGGAACACGAGACACGGATAAACGCGCCTCGAGACTGCTTGGCATTAACAGAGGGTGCTGCCGCCTGCCAGGGCCGGGGTCGCCTGTGCCCAGCCGGGCCCGACCCGACCCTCTGCAACTCCCGCCCCTAGGACGGGAACGCGCTCACTCCCAGTCCGCGGCTCCGGCTCCAGGCCCTCGGCACGCGCCGCATTCTCCAGCTGCGGCGCTGCGGCCCCTCGGACGCCGGGACCTACAGCTGCGCGGTGGGGACGGCCCGCGTCGGGCCGGTCCGCCTGACCGTGCGCGGTGGGTATGGGGTGATGCGGGGGCTGGGCACTGCTTTGGGCACTAGACTTGCGAAGCGGTCTTCCCCCGACACTGCTGACAGCGCGTGCTTCTAGAAAGGGGGCGTGGAGGGGGCGTGGCTGGTACCTGCCCTCCGCCCCGCCCCGCTCACGCCCCGGGCTCCGCCCCAGAACGTACGGTGGCGGTGCTCTCCGAGCTGCGGTCGGTGACCGCCCGCGAAGGCGACGGCGCCACGTTCGAGTGCACCGTATCGGAGGTCGAGACCACAGGGCGCTGGGAGCTCGGAGGCCGCCCGCTGAGACCCGGAGCCCGCGTCCGCATCAGACAGGAAGGTCTGGCCTCCTGGTTACCCTCTCGAGCCCCTCGCTGGCCCCCCGCCCAGGCTCGGACACATCCCGCCCCACCGGGACAAGCCCCGCCCCTGACTCGGACGGGCCCCGCCCCACGGCCCTTTGAGCCTCGTCCCCGGTCTTTCCCTCGCCCCCAGCCCCGAGTCTCGGACCGCTAGTCTTCCCGCTCGGCATCCCGGTTCCGCCCACCCTAGCCTACACTAACGGTGTCCGAACCGACCCAGGGGTCTGCTGCGCCCCCACCTTCGTCCCTAGCGCTCCTCAGAGGTGGCTCCGGCCTCGCTAGCGACCCCCTCACCCCCAGGGAAGAAACACATTCTGGTGCTTAGCGAGCTGCGCGCCGAAGACGCCGGTGAAGTACGCTTCCAGGCGGGGCCCGCCCAGTCCTTGGCTCTACTGGAAGTGGAGGGTAAGCACCTGGGGCGGGAGCGACAGAGAGAGTACATCCTCTCTCTCCTGCCATGGGACTGACGGACTTGGGACTGGCCCCAAGAACGCTGCCTCTCTCTCTTCCCCTCCCCTCGAGAGGCTGTCCTGGGCCGGGTCACAGAGGGCAGCGTGTTTCCCCGGGAAGAGGAGACTTTGGGTCTGAGGTGCAAGGGAACGGACTGGTGGCATAGAGGGCTAAGGCCAGGAGTGGAGGCTGCTGGGAGGGAAGATGCATCTCTTCTCCTGGGGGCCATGCGTGTCTCTATTAACTTAAGCTCCTGCCCCCTATCCCCAGCATTGCCTCTCCAGATGTGCCGCCACCCTCCTCGCGAGAAGACCGTTCTGGTGGGCCGCCGGGCGGTGCTGGAGGTGACTGTGTCCCGCTCTGGGGGCCAAGTGTGCTGGTTGCGGGAGGGGGCCGAGCTGTGCCCGGGAGATAAGTATGAGATGCGCAGCCACGGCCCCACCCACAGCCTGGTCATCCATGACGTTCGACCTGAGGACCAGGGCACCTACTGCTGCCAGGCCGGCCAGGACAGCGCCCACACACGGCTGCTGGTAGAGGGTGAGTAAAGTCAACTGGGCAGAGGCAGGAGGGCGAGGGCGCCTAGGAGCTGATGGGTTAAGCCACACCTGGCTTTCCAGGACTTGGGGTGGCACTGGGTCCTGGGATACGTTGGAGGTGGGGATGGGGGAGGGGAAGGGTAGCGCACACCCAGGGCTGGAAAGCCCTGGAACCGCTTGGCTCAGATCACCTGCTCCTAGTCAGCTGTTCCTACCTTTCTACGCCCCTTCCTGCCAGGCTTCTTCTCTCTCCTGCCACTGGACCATGTTTGTCTCTCTTGAACAGCCCTGTTTCTATCAGTTCCTTTCCTCCCCACTTCCCCAACACTGCCTGCCTCCAGCCTGTCCCTCCTCCCTCCTGCCCTCTGCCCAGCTTGCCTCTACCCATCTCAGCAAGTTCCATGTCAGCCTTGGCAGAAGCCTCTTTCTTTCCTCTTCCACCTAGGAGACATCCCACCTTCTATCCCAAATCCCAGCATTCCCTTCAGGTGCTGTGCTGTGCCCCATCCCTAGCTGACCCCCAGCTTCCTGCTGCCAAGACAGCCCTGACCAAGACCCAGAAAGGGTAGGGCAGAGCCTGAGGGCCCAGCTCTTCCTGTACTGGTGTCCAGGCTCTGCCAGGGGAGAGGAAGGTGGTACCCACTCTCTCCCCAGCCCCATGTGGAGTCATTCCTCTGCAGGTAACTAGGAAGACCGAACCAGGCCAGGCGGGTGCCCTTGGACAACTTGGAAGGCGTGCGCCCTTACCCTGGGCGGGGTAGAGAGACAGGGAAACCAGAGGTGTCAGGAAACAATAAAAGTGCTACAGCTCATTTCCTTGCCTCTCTGAGTGATGTGGGAAGGCAGACCTTGCCTGGAGCCTCTGTGCAGTGAGCGACACTGGGGACCGAGGGCTGTAGTGCTTGTACCTGGCCCATGAAAGTGCCAGCCACCAAAGACCACCATTCCTGGCAGAGGCCACGCAGTTTGGCACATTTATAAAAGATGTAAAACAGAGTGAGGTGGGGGAGACAGAAGCATGAGGTGTCCAGGTTGGCATGACAGACACCAGACATGCACCGTGCATTTCAGCCCCTCCCCAACTCCCTTCCCAACCCAGCCCAGAGCAGTACCCCCCACCCCCATCTCCTGCCACTGCCCTCAGGCTGGTGGCTTTGCAGAGGCCAGGGGTCCAGGGTGAGGGGTGCTACAGTTTGCCCCATAGACAAGGACAAGAACCCTTAGATGAGTCTGGCTGGGAGGCAGGGCGATGGGAAGGAAGGTAGCCCCTCCGCAGAGACATGCAGGAGGTGGACCATGGGACCCCGGCAGGGGGTGAGGAGGTGGAGTTGAGCCTGGAGAAACCCTACCAGTCAGAAATCTAAGGCAAGGGTCCCAGCGTCCCCTCCAAGCCCGCCCACCCCTGCACACATACACACAGACACACGGGCAACACACTCACAACCCTGAGCACACCCCAATGGGGTTCACACCCCGAGTTCCTCAGGAGCCTCTTGGGAGCTTGGGAGGAGGCTTTCCTCTCAGGCCAAGACTCGCCTGAGACAATCCTCCCTTCTAGTGACCAGGCCAGCCCTCTCCAGGCTGGGGAGAGGGACAGCCAAAGCCAGGGGGCTGAGTGGCAGCCTAGCAGGCCTCCCCAAGCTGGCAGAGCTGGTGACTGCAGAGTCTAGACAGGCAGATATGGCTATACCCGCACCGGGGGGCCTGAGCAGGCTGTCAGAGGCCCCCGGGACCCATACTCGTAGTCCGCATCTGTGGGTGAGGCCATGAAGGAGCTCAGGGAGCTCCCGGTCTGCCGGTCTCGGAAGCTCTGGATATAGCTCTGTGGGGGAGCAAACATAGGTGTTGAGAGTCCCACCGCAGAATCCTGTCCTAAAAGCCACCTCTTCCTGAATTCCTACACGCCTGACACCCCTATAGACTGCCATAGATCCAGAGTCCACAGCCCTGAGACACCACCACATAACCATATCCCACTTAAAACCCATACTGAGGGCACCTTTCCCCCAATCCCCCCATCAGCTGGACCCGCCAAGCCCCTGGTGCATGGCCTCCGATGCATGGACAAACAGGCCTTCTAGATAGCAACCAGTCCATGGGGAAAGCCCAGTCCTGTTTGCACAGAGTTTCCACTCTTCCTTCTCATTCTGGCTGGATGGGCTCAGGGAGCTCACCGGGGAGAGGACGTCTCCATTGAAGCGTTTGATGGGCACTGGCCTGCGCCGATAAGCAGGGTCTGGGGGCCCAGGTCTGGGAGGAGCCCGGGGACCTCTGGGGGGAGCCCGAGGAGGTCTCTTTTTCCGCCTTTTCTCTTTGCGATCTTCTTGCTGCCGAATCCGCATCAGTTGCACGCGTCGGCGCTGCCGGCTGATGACCACTGTGGTGGGATAGGTAGAGAAGGAGGTCAGAGGACTGTGCGCCTTATTTCCCCTGAGCCCTCCCTCTCTCTTCCCACCTGGGGCTCTAGGCTTCCATATTCCTCTTGTCCATAACCCCTTACTCCCACCCTGTCACTTCCTTTCCTGGTGTCCTGCCTCTCAGAGGGGACTTCCTGCTGTTGTTGTTTTCTTCCATAGGTCTTTATGGAAGATTCCTAGGCTTCCAGGTACCCCGTTCCAGGCTGTCATCCCTCTCCCAATCACCTAGGCCAGCCACCATCATCTTTCCACTGGACAATCACAGCTGCTTCTTCACTGGTTTCCCCTACATTTGCTCCCTCTAATGCTTTCTACACTCAGCAGCAGAATGAGCATCCCAAAAACTAAATTAGATTCTATCCTCCCCTACTTTAAACTCTCCAGTGGTGTCTCATTGCCCTTCCAATAAAATGTGGAGTGCTTCTTACGACCCAGAGGGTCCACGCAATCACCCTGGCTCCCACACCTCACCTCCCATACTCCTGCCCCACTTCCTCAAACAAGCTGAGCTCATTCCTTCTCAGGGCCCTCACCCTTGCTGTTCCTTCTTCTCTAGCTCTTTGCATGGCTGGCCTCTTAGCTTTCAAGTGCCTGCTTACATATCACCTCCTTCAAGTAGCCTTCCCTGACCACCCTAACTCTAATAGCTTCCATAGGTCACTCTTTCACATTACCCTGCATGTTTCTGTCATATCACTCTACACAACTGGAATCATCTTGTTTGTTTGCATCTCTGTTACCTGTCTCCTGCCTGCCCTGAATGTACACCCGTAAGGACAGGAACCTTGTCTGTGTTATCTCTGCTGTATCCCTGGTGCCTGGAATGGTGTTGGTGCAGAGCCAACACTCCATATGTTGTTGTGGAATGAATGATGGCACCTGGGTCCTATCGTCCCCAGACCGCTGACGCAAGTCAGCTCTCTACAGGCCATCGGGCCTTCTGCTGCTGTCCCCTACTCCCCAGTCACTCAGCCCCCCAGCCATCCCTGGCCACCCACTCCTCTCATGTCCACCTTGGCCTGTGCCCCCTTACCTTCCGTGTGGGAGTCCCCCTCAGCTGTCACCCGCCACTGCACCAGAATGCCCATGAGGCTGAGCAGGGGCCAGAGTGCCAGCAGGGCCCAGCTTCGCCAGCAGAGGGGGGGCACAGGAGCGGCCCGGAGTCGCTCCACCACGTAGCGCCCCAGCAGTAGCAGCTCGGCGAAGTAGTCAGCGGCAGTGGCGATGAGCGCAGCACCAGTCACGGCGGTGGCCAGGGTGGTGAGTGGGCGGGGCCAGCGCAGAGTGAGCAGGGCACAGAGCAGGCCGCCCCCCAGCAGCAGCCCCAGTGGACCCCACACGGAGCCTGGCTGGTAGTAGGGTGCGGAGCCCAGCAGGGCAGCAGCTGCGAGCAGCAGGCCGAGCAGCAGCCCCACCAGGAAGAGGCCCACGCTGCGCACGAGCATGGCCACCAGCCCGCAGAGCAGCCCGATGCCCAGCGCGATGCCCGCGCTTGCCCCAGCACTCAACTGTGTCTCTAGCACCCGCTCTCGGTAGCACAGGAGGAAGATGACCACCGAGCCAAACAGCAACCCAGTGAGGAAGAGCACTGCCTTGAAGCAGCGGTAACCTGGAGGGGAACAGGGGCTAGTGAGGGGCCAAGATGAGGGCACCAGGCTGGAGGGAGCAGGTCCGAGGGGTCAAGGACATGGGATCCCAGGGGAACCAGAGACAAACACACTAAGATCAGAGAATTGAGGGTCACTGGGGTCATGAGGGCATCAGTGATGGGGCCATTGAGGTCAGGGGAGGTTAGAGAGATAGGGCTGTTGGCGGTCAATGGGAAAGCAAACATAACCATTGAGATCATGAGGGTTGATATATTTGAGGATCACAAGAGTTAGGATGAATCTTTCGAGTCAAGGGTGAATTTGTGCATTGCTGTCATTGGGATCATAGGAGTCAGAGAGATAAGTCATTGGGGTCCCAAGAGGATCAGCAAAAGACTCAATGGGGTCTTTGAGAAGGGATTGCTCACAGAGAGGAGGTATTTGGAAATCATAATAAACTCGAGGGCCAGGCGTGGTGGCAGCATTTTGGGAGGCTGAGGCGGGTGGATCACAAGGTCAGGAGTTCAAGACCAGCCTGATCAACATGGTAAAACCCTGTCTCTATTAAAAATACAAAAAATTAGCCAGGCATGGTGGCGTGCACCTGTAATCCCAGCTACTCAGGAGGCTGAGGGAGGAGAATCACTTGAACCCAGGAGGCAGAGGTTGCAGTGAGCCAAGATCGCACCATTGCACTCCAGCCTGGGTGACAGAGCGAGACTCTGTCTCAAAAAAAAAAAAAAAAAAAAAAAAAAGTTGAGAGGTGAGGGTCACACAGGTTCAGAAAGACGAGTTTTTGCGGGTCACAGGACTTCAGAGATATGGCACCACTGAAAGGTTACAAAGAGGACAGAAGAGCAGGGTTATTGGGGAGTTGTCCTGGAAAATGAGGTATTTGTAGGTTAGGGAGATTGACAGAAATAGAATCATTGAGAGTATAAAATGATTTCCAAGAGAGAGGAACACTGAGACCAAAACAAGGAATTACTGGGATCACAATATGGGGAGGGGTGATCAAATGATGAGGTTATAGGAATTAGAGAGGAGTAACCAGGGATCAAAGCTAGGAGTAATAGAGGGGGTCAGAGGGATGGAAGGTAATGACATAACTGGAGGTGAGGGGAGGTGGAGGTCACTAAGGCTTACATGAGGTCACACAGAATCAAAGAGAAGGAAATAGTGTTTGTGGAGTTTCAGAAATAAGGAGGTTATAGGGCCATTAGGCCCATTAGAGATACCTGAAAGGGTGAGGGAAGTGGAGATTCTGAAGAGTTGGAAAGATGGAAATCAGAGGTGGGGGTCAAGGAGTCAGGGAGAGCCAAAGAGAAAACAGAGGAGAGTCACTTCCAGGAGTAGGGGGAAGTTTGAGAGTCCAGGAGGCTCTGTGAGCAGAGAGAGGAGTAGGGCGTGGACAAGGGCTCAGAGTCCATGAGTCTGGGAGTAGGGGTATCCAAGAGGGGTAGGATGTCAGGAAGCCCAGGAGAGGGAATATGAGGCTGCATCGAGCAACATGCAGAGGGAGTGGGTACAGATATGGAGGGGGTGAGGTGATACAGAATCCTCAGAGGCCCAGAATGTGTCCTGAACCCTTGCGGGGGGCACTTCCTCCTGCCTACTCTTCAGTTGTTCAGCCCAGAGTTTGGGGGAGGAATGGGAGGGACCATCTGGCTCCCAACCCTGTCTACCCACCCATTGTAGGAGGAGGCTGCAGAACACAAGTCTTGCACTACCTCTGCCCAACCTGGAACCCCAGCCCCCAAGCTTCATTTGCCCCTGACAGGTCCCACTCACCTATAATTCTCCTCCCGGAGGCTTTCTTTGGGCCCCCAGCCCATACAGCTCACTCTCCTCTCTGAAGTTCTGTAACTCTTGCTGCAGAGCCACTGGTCACTTACTCCCATTACAGTGGGCCACTAGCCCATATGGCACCTTTATGCATATTAGAAAAAGGTGTGCCTTTCTCTAGGCAAAGCAGCTTTGTGCCAAGGCCCAGATTTTGTCAGGTAGAGCATAAGCTGGACTTTAGCCCCCACTTGCCCACTCAGCTGAGTTCCCTTATTTAGTACCCATCCTGTACAAGTATTCACAGAAGCTCTGATTACCGGAGCCTGCCTTATAGGCTGGAAGGATGTGTGTGACCACCATCAGCCCACTCTAATATGTATCCCAGGTGCAAATGCTCCAGGGAGTCTCCTCCCTGTCAGATGATATGCCCTATGGTAAGAGACCATGTATAATGACCCTGCTAAGTGTTTTCAGTGCCTACCTAGCACAGTGACCCAAACACATCCTCACCACAATAGCTACTATTTATTGAATGCTTATTAATTCTTATAACACTACATGAGACAAATGTGATCATTGTTCAGATGAGAAAACTGAGGCTCAGACAGTTTAATGTGCCCAAGACATCACAATTAGTAACTGCAAAGCTAAGTAAATTCAAACTCAGGTGTGCCTAATCCAAAAACCTGTGTTTCCTATAATCTAGAGTCTAGACAATCTATAAATGTGTGGGATGAAAGAAAAGGAAGAATTATTCACGATGGTAGAGGGATTCAGAGAAGATTTGGGGGGCGCAGAAAAAGAACTCGGGAAAACACTGGGGAGCCCAGGTGAGGGATGAGATGGGGATCTCACCGAAGAAGCAGTAGACGACTCCAAACAAACAGCACATGATGCAGACGAGGGCCGGCAGTGCCTGGTACCTGCGCTCCAGGGGCTGTTCACAAGGGGCACCCCAGAAGGCATCATCTGGCTCAGGAGGCAGCAGCTGGAACCGCAGTGTTGCCACAGTCCCCGGCATAATGCTGGGACTAGAAGGGAGTCACCCTCCCAAGTTAACCTGACAGAGGGAAAGTTGGGGTCACAGAGGAGTCCTGGGTCCCCACCAGGATGGGGGTGGGAGAGGGGTTGGGAGAACACAGTGGACAAAGGAGTGGTATCCACATTTGTGCAGCTCTGGAAGCATCTCTGGAGTGGAGAGCAAAGACAAAGGGAAACAAAAGTGCCTCGCTAGAGGAGACTGGGATGAAGTTAAAAGAGGGACGGGAGTCAGGGGGGATGAGGGGAGTGTGCTGCCAGTGAGAAGAAGGCAGCCAAGAGATTCGTCTGTGGGCGGCTCAATATGGGATTGTCCAAGATTTACCTGGGCTGGAGGCGACCTGAGCTTCTGAGTGAAAGAGACTGTGTAGAGGCCCGAGGGGCCGGGGTTGCGGGGCACCACAGGCTCCAATTGACTGGGGTCCAGGGAAAGTCCGTCGTGCGAGGAAGGGGGCTGCTGGGCCGCAGAGACTGGTCTCGGCGCGGTGGCGGCGCCGCTCCACCTCCAACACCGGCTAGCACTCCAGTCCCGCGGCGTCCAGGAACTCGGGCTGGGCCTGGGGAAGGGGAAGGAGCAGGAGCCGGGGCTCGGGCCGCCCCAGAACCGCGGCCCCATGCCCTGAGCCCGCCCGCGGCCTTTGGTGCTGATGGACAGCTCCGGCCTCTGCTCCTGACGTCACTCAGGGCGCACCATCCAGGCAGGGGCGGGCTGCTTCTGACGTCACCCGGGACGCACCAACCACGCCGCGGGAGGCAGGGGACTCCGCCCCCGGCGTCTCCCTCTCCCGCACCGAGGAGGGGGCACTTCCGGGGTCCTTCCCCTTTAACCTCCCCCTTCTCCTCCCTCTCCGGTAGCGGGAGCTCGAGACCCCACCCCGGGGGCGGGGCCCTTGCAGTGACACGTCGGACAGCTGCGGCCGCGGCTGAGGCTCCGAGGCCGAGCTCAAGAACCCTGCGCAGCCCAGAGCAGCTGCTGGAGGGGAATCGAGGCGCGGCCCCGGGGATACGACTCGGGTCGCTGGCTCTGCTCTGCGGAGAGGGAGCGGGCCCGCCCGCGGGGCCCGACCCCTCCGGATCCGCCCCCTCCCCGGTCCCGCCCCCTCGGAACCTCCTCTGGCTGCTCTGGGGCTTCGCCAGGGCCCGGGACCCGCGGTCCGGGCGCCATGCGAGCATCGCTGCTGCTGTCGGTGCTGCGGCCCGCAGGGCCCGTGGCCGTGGGCATCTCCCTGGGCTTCACCCTGAGCCTGCTCAGCGTCACCTGGGTGGAGGAGCCGTGCGGCCCAGGCCCGCCCCAACCTGGAGACTCTGAGCTGCCGCCGCGCGGCAACACCAACGCGGCGCGACGGCCCAACTCAGTGCAGCCTGGAGCGGAGCGCGAGAAGCCCGGGACCGGCGCAGGCGCCGGGGAGAATTGGGAGCCGCGCGTCTTGCCCTACCATCCCGCACAGCCCGGCCAGGCCGCCAAAAAGGCCGTCAGGTAGTGATCGGCTGCGCCCGCTCCACCCACTGGGCAGCGGCTGGGACGCGCGCGGGGAAGCAGCCCGGGCCCGGGTCGGGCTCCGGAAGGAAGGGGCTGGCGAGCCAGGAAGTCTTTGGGCCCCGATAACTTCCGATGGCCCTGCCTTCCCCGAGAGCCGTGGGGCCAGTCCGAGGCTTTCTCTGGGCCCTATCCCGGCCTGGGCTGAACTTGCTGGCCTGTGTCCTAAACCGGCTCGACCCGATGGCTCCCCAAAGATCCTACTAGCTCCCTGGCTGGTCTACTGGGGTTAGAGAAATGACTTGTATATAGGGTTGGGTGTATAGAAGCAGGGAAAGAGAAAGGCGAGAACTAGGATTTACCTGGATCTCTTGTTCCTGAGTGCGTTACAAGGGCCACCTCAGGGTGAGCTGGGGGAGGGAGCGCCCATCCCATTAATGTGTCTGCTGATGAGTTAAAATAATTTCTAAGTAACATTGGGTTCAAATGCTGGTTCTGCAATTTACCTTCTGCTTTAACAAAGGTAAGTTCCTGGAGCCCCTGAGTCCAGTTTGCCCCTCCCCGCAAAAACAGTACACCCCTATGCCAAATGTTCCTTTATATCATTTATGTGAGGCATTTGTGGCAAAATGACATATAGAAATGAGTAAATACATGGTATGTCCAGCATTTGGCTGGACAGACAGATATAATCAGATATAATTAAACAGATATAATCAGTCCCATTTTACAGATGGCTCAGGTTAAATAACATGCTTAAGGACGTAACTACTAAGTAGCGAACCCTGGAGTCAGACCCACAATATCTCTATCCTATCTGGGTGGGTATTGCCATCTCCCAAATGCAAAGAACTACCTGGGTAAGACCATTTCGTTTAAATCCTCATGACCCCTGGGAGAGAGGGTTTATTCTTATCCTCTTCATAGGTGAGAACACAGATGCAGAGAAGACGTGACCTGCTGGAGTTTGTGCTGACACCCCCTCCACCCCGCTCCACCCCCCGCCCCGTTGTCTTTTTGATAACCTTGTGCCATCTCCTCCCCTAGGACCCGCTACATCAGCACGGAGCTGGGCATCAGGCAGAGGCTGCTGGTGGCGGTGCTGACCTCTCAGGCCACGCTGCCCACCCTGGGCGTGGCCGTAAACCGCACGCTGGGGCACCGGCTGGAGCGTGTGGTGTTCCTGACGGGCGCACGGGGTCGTCGGGCCCCACCTGGCATGGCAGTGGTGACGCTGGGCGAGGAGCGACCCATCGGGCACCTGCACCTGGCGCTGCGCCACCTGCTGGAGCAGCACGGCGACGACTTTGACTGGTTCTTCCTGGTGCCTGACACCACCTACACCGAGGCGCACGGCCTGGCCCGCCTAACTGGCCACCTCAGCCTGGCCTCCGCCGCCCACCTGTACCTGGGCCGGCCCCAGGACTTCATCGGCGGAGAGCCCACCCCCGGCCGCTACTGCCACGGAGGCTTTGGGGTGCTGCTCTCGCGCATGCTGCTGCAGCAGCTGCGCCCCCACCTGGAAGGCTGCCGCAACGACATCGTCAGTGCGCGCCCTGACGAGTGGCTGGGTCGCTGCATTCTCGACGCCACCGGGGTGGGCTGCACTGGTGACCATGAGGTGGGATGATGAGCTATCCCGCTGATACCTCCTGTCATGTTCAAATCCCTCTGAGAGGCAAAGGGGTGGTGGAGCTACAGGCCTGGTTTTCCATGCCAATTCGGGCATTTATTTTCTATCCCTGTGACCCCGGGTAAATTACTAAATATCCTGGGCTTCAGTAGCTTCCTCTGTGCCAATAGAAATAATTATTGCTCGGAGTTGTTACAAGGATTAGAGAAAATAAGGGAGCCTTGTACATAATAGGCATTTGATGTTAGTTATTGTTTTAGCCCTTGGACAGCTCTGAGACAGGACACATGCCCATTTCGCAGATGAGCTAGCAGAGGCATGCTGAAGGTCACACAGACTAACAACTGGTCAAGGTAGACTTAAACCCTCAGACTCCAAGTCCACAACAGGTCATAGACTGAGGAGATGAGACACTCACTATGAGACAATGGAAGACAATGCCAGCTCATAACAGATCCCCTCCCTTCCTCTCCCCAGGGGGTGCACTATAGCCATCTGGAGCTGAGCCCTGGGGAGCCAGTGCAGGAGGGGGACCTTCGTTTCCGAAGTGCCCTGACAGCCCACCCTGTGCATGACCCTGTGCACATGTACCAGCTGCACAAGGCTTTCGCCCGAGCTGAACTAGAACGCACATACCAGGAGATCCAGGAGTTACAGGTATGGTCTAGGTCTGGGATGGCGGAGTGAGGGGCACAGGATCTGAGAGGTCACAGAGATCCCAGAGAAATGAAAAGTTAGCACTAGAATCGCAGAACAAAACTACTTCCCAGCCCCTGCCTGTCTCTACATTCTCTGATGAGCCTCCAGGCTCTTAGGCTGTCTATGCTGGGAAAATGATAGGTATGGACCCTGGGGGACAGGGAACTAGGGACCCATCCTGAGTGGCACCTGCTGCCTACCCAGTCCCCCAGTTGTGTGCTGCTCCTCTGGTCTGCCCCTTACTCATGGCCTGTTTCTCTGATCCAGTGGGAGATCCAGAATACCAGCCGTCTGGCCGTTGATGGTGACCGGGCAGCTGCCTGGCCTGTGGGCATTCCAGCACCATCCCGCCCGGCCTCCCGCTTTGAGGTGCTGCGCTGGGACTATTTCACGGAGCAGCACGCTTTCTCCTGTGCTGATGGCTCACCCCGCTGCCCACTGCGTGGGGCTGATCGGGCTGATGTGGCTGATGTTCTGGGGACAGCTCTGGAGGAGCTCAACCGCCGCTACCACCCGGCCTTGCGGCTCCAGAAGCAGCAACTGGTGAATGGCTACCGACGCTTTGATCCGGCCCGGGGTATGGAATACACACTGGACTTGCAGCTGGAGGCACTGACCCCCCAGGGAGGCCGCCGGCCCCTCACTCGCCGAGTACAGCTGCTCCGGCCGCTGAGCCGCGTGGAGATCTTGCCTGTGCCCTATGTCACTGAGGCCTCACGTCTCACTGTGCTCCTGCCTCTAGCTGCGGCTGAGCGTGACCTGGCCCCTGGCTTCCTGGAGGCCTTTGCCACTGCAGCACTGGAGCCTGGTGATGCTGCGGCAGCCCTGACCCTGCTGCTACTGTATGAGCCACGCCAGGCCCAGCGCGCAGCCCACGCAGATGTCTTCGCATCTGTCAAGGCCCACGTGGCAGAGCTGGAGCGACGTTTTCCCGGCGCCCGGGTGCCATGGCTCAGTGTTCAGACAGCCGCACCCTCACCACTGCGCCTCATGGATCTACTCTCCAAGAAGCACCCGCTGGACACACTGTTCCTGCTGGCCGGGCCAGACACGGTGCTCACGCCTGACTTCCTGAACCGCTGCCGCATGCATGCCATCTCCGGCTGGCAGGCCTTCTTTCCCATGCACTTCCAAGCCTTCCACCCAGCTGTGGCCCCACCACAAGGCCCTGGGCCCCCAGAGCTGGGCCGTGACACTGGCCGCTTTGATCGCCAGGCAGCCAGCGAGGCCTGCTTCTACAACTCCGACTACGTGGCAGCCCGTGGTCGCCTGGCGGCAGCCTCAGAACAAGAAGAGGAGCTGCTGGAGAGCCTGGACGTATACGAGCTGTTCCTCCACTTCTCCAGTCTGCATGTGCTGCGGGCAGTGGAGCCGGCGCTGCTGCAGCGCTACCGGGCCCAGACATGCAGCGCGAGGCTCAGTGAGGACCTGTACCACCGCTGCCGCCAGAGTGTGCTTGAGGGCCTCGGATCCCGAACCCAGCTGGCCATGCTACTCTTTGAGCAGGAGCAGGGCAACAGCACCTGACCCCACCTGTCCCCGTGGGCCATAGCATGGCCACACCCCACCCCACTCCTCCCCCAAAATCAGAGCCACCTGCCAGCCTCGCTGGGCAGGGCTGGCCATAGCCAGACCCCAAGCTGGCCCGCTGGTCCCCTCTCTGGCTTTGTGGGTCCCTGGGCTCTGGACAAGCACTGGGGGAGGTGCCCCCAGAGCCATCCCCTTCTCGCCCCAAACCCAGTTTCCTTGCCCCCTGACGCTGCTGATTCGGGCTGTGGCCTCCACATATTTATGCAGTACAGTCTGCCTGACGCCAGCCCTGCCTCTGGGCCCTGGGGGCTGGGCTGTAGAAGAGTTGTTAGGGAAGCAGGGAGCTGAGGAGGGGCATCTCCCAACTTCTCCCTTTTGGACCCTGCTGAAGCTCCCTGCCTTTAATAAACTGGCCAAGTGTGGACTCGTGATTCAGAGGTTTTGAAAGGGTAGACGGGCGTGGGGGAGGGAGGACTCGCTAAGCACACAGGCTCCCCTGCCCCTGCTGGGGCCTGCCTTTCCTTTCACCTGGGACCAAGTCATGCATGTGCCCAGCCTCACCCCAGCCCCCAGTGCGTGCCTGGTCACACATACACACAGAGAATTCTTTATGCCTCTTTATTCCCAATCTCATCAGCACTTTATAAAATCAGAATGCAGGGAGAGAGGCCTGAGAAGGCTCCCTTCCCACCCTCTAACCTCAGCCCAAGTCTGGAAGGTCTCCTGCCCCCTCCCTATAGAAGGGACTCTAGGGGTGGGGCTGGTGCAGGGGGAACTGGGAACTGGGCCAGGCCTGCTGGGCCGTCCTCTCCCCCTGCCAAGAGGGGAGCTGGGCCTGGAGAGGGGCAGGAAGTAGGACCAGCCCAGCACTCCTGAGTCCTGGGGCTCTCCCTTTCCTGCTGACATTAGGGCTGGGACCCTGGCTGTCCCTAAATCACCCACCCCTGTAGCCCTACCCACCTTCTACATCTGTAT
Source organism: Rhinopithecus bieti (assembly GCF_001698545.2). Classification (NCBI taxonomy): domain Eukaryota; kingdom Metazoa; phylum Chordata; class Mammalia; order Primates; family Cercopithecidae; genus Rhinopithecus; species Rhinopithecus bieti. The sequence continues at coordinate 877,596 of NW_016818301.1, forward strand.
CCCCCCCACCCGGCTTTCCCTAAATATATACAAATGTACAGAGGGCTCCCCCTCCCTGGCTGGGATGAGCTCTATCCTCCCCTCCCTCTCTCCTTCCTTCCCTTCCTCTCCATGAGGGCCCATGGCCTGGTTTCCAGCCCTCCCAGGGCACCAGCCTGGGGGTAAGGGGTGTGGACAAGAAGGACCTTTGTGCAAAGCAGCTGACATCAGGGCAGGGGAGGACAAGAGCAGGAACTGAGTCCTGGCCCTCCCAATGAGCACCGCCCCCAGGCCTTTCCCAGGAGCAGGAGGAGAATGTGCTGAGGATCCCAGGAGGGGTCTCAGACTCCTGGATCCTTTCAGTCACAGCACCATCCTAGCAAGCGAAATCTTCAAAGAGACCTCCTGGGGGACCGTGGGGGTGGTGATGGTTGGGGAGCAGGCTGCTGGCCCCCCCACCCTCGGCATGGCCCCGGCTCGGGCAGGGACTCTGCAGGAGAAAGAAAAGAAGGAGTGGGATAGGGAGAACTCGGGGGGNAGTTCTCCCTGTGGAGACAGGAAGCAGGGTATCCGTGTGGGCCTCGCTTCCTGAGAAGGCTGGCAGGGGCATCCTGGATCCAGGAGATCCTGATCAGAGACCTCTGCATGGGGAAGTCAGTGACGACCCCCTGGACTCCCCAAGGCTGTGAGGGGAGGCAGTCCTGGATGTGTGTCAGCTTCATCTTTTGAGGGGTAGCAAAGGGCCTGGGAGAGCAAAACACAACTCCTGGACCTGAAGGAAACCCTGCTCCCTCCTCTAAAACAGCCAGTGGTGTTGCCTTTGCCTCCTCCTTATGCCTCTGTGGACCCTTCAGTGACCCCTGTTGCCTGTCAGTCCACTCCACAATGCCCCTTCTCAGTGTCCTGGGCAGCTGGTGGCCTGTCCCTGGCACCTTCTTCCGCAGCCGCTGTCTTTTCGCCTTCCTCCACACAGCTGCCTATGGCTGAGGCTCCACACCACACCACTGCCCCATGCCACACCACCCCTCTGCCCCACGTCCTCTCACTGGACACCTCTCCATCGCCTCCTCTCACAGACCCAAACCCAGGGTCCTAAGAGGTGAGCTCACGCCTCCCCAGCTTCCCTCCCTGACTGAGGCCTGAGAGTCAGTCCTACGTTATCAAACGTGGGCTCATTGACAAATTGTGGCATGGATTTTTTGTCGTAATCATCTGTCCCCACAGTACTCAGCACTGGGCTTGGCACCCAGACCATGCTCCGAAACTGCAGACTGGCTGGAGGGGACCAGACCAAAGGCTCAGGGCGGTCCCTCCTGCCTCCCCCTGCAGGGTACTGTGTTTCTCTCCGGTCTCATCCTGTCCCTCTCCCTTAGAGAAGGGGAGGAAGACGCATGAGCAAAGCACTCAGAAACGTGGCATATATGTGATGACAGAGATCTGTATGGGTGCTAGGAACTCAGATGAAAGTTTGGACCTGGAGGTGGAAACACTGAACATGACTTGAGCAATGAGCGGTGCTGCTTAGAAGAAAAGGGCTGTGACCAGGCACGGTGGCTCACACCTATGATCTCAGCACTTTGGGAGCCCAAGGATGGTGGATCACTTGACGTCAGGAGTTCAAGACCAGCCTGGCCAACATGGTGAAACCTCATCTCTACTAAAAAGACAAAAAAAAATAGCTAGGTGTGGTAGTAGGTGCGTATAATCCAGGCTACTTGCGAGGCTGAGGGAGGAGAATCGCTTGAACCTGGGAGGTGGAGGATGCAGTGAGCCAAGATTGTGCCACTGCACTCCAGCCTGGGCGACAGAGCAAGACTGTCTCAAAAAAGGAGAAGGAGAAGGAGAAGGAGAAGGAGAAGGAGAAGGAGTAGTAAAGGGCTATGAAAGGCATTCCTGGCAGAAGACTCATCATAGAGATGCGGCCCACTCCCCACCTCCATCATGCCCAGCGCCTATTGAGGGCAGCCTCCACCACACACACACAGACGCACATTCTCTCACACACACATACCCATTCACAGATACATACAAAGTGTGCATGTACACACACATACCACACATTCACATACACATACACTCACATACACACCCACAGGAAACACACACGCCACACACAGATACACACAAACATACATGCATGCACACACACGTACACACCCACATACACCCCACACACATACACACCCACACCCACATACACACAAACACATACACACATGCTCACACACACGTACACACACACACAGTCACACAGCCATCCCCCACAGACACACATACCGTATGTAGGTCTCATTGCGGTTGTACTTCCTCGCCAGGTACCGGGCTGAGCCCCTGTTGGGGATCCTGACCATGGAGATCTCTTTCCCGTAGCGCGTCAGGTTGCAGGGGGTGGGGCAGAAGCACGGGCCCTCGGGGCCCCCACCCAGGGAATCTGCAACACAGAGGCAGCAGCTACAGTGGGAGTTGGAGAAGGGTGGTCCAGTGGCCCACCAGCTGCAAAGAGGAGGCCAGGGGGCTGTCCTGAGGCAGACACACCCACACCAAGGGCCTTTACTGGCCAGCCCCGGTGCTTCCTAGAGGGGACTGGCTGCAGGTCCCTGCCTGAACCAGCTTCAGACTGCTCCAGAGAGCAGGTGTAAGCAGAATCCCCCAGCACCCTCCCAACCCCCGGGACTGGGGGGGTCCTCATGGCCCAGAGGGAGAACAGAGCCCATCCACCAGAGCTAATCAACTATGTGAGGCCTCAGACACACAAGGAGGTGTGGAGAGGATGCTGGGATGCATGGATGGGTGGGTGGATGGATGGATGGATGGCAGATGGCCAGATCGATGGATGGGCAAACAGAAGAACAAATGGACCAACAAGCTTCCCAGGCTCAATGCACTGGGCTTTCTCTGCCTGCCCCTTCAGTTCCACTCTCCACTCTTCCACCTTGCTCTGCACTCTACGAGGCTGATCTCTGCCAAATGCATCACCTCAACTCCCTTGTCCTCTGGCTTTGGGTTGAGTTTGGCCAACAGGAGGCCCTGGCAGAAACAGAAGGTGAGAGGGAAGAGATGCCAGGGTATTTCTCCCGCCGCCTGGCTTCCTCACTGCCAGGCCGTAGGTGGCAGAGGCTGTGCTGCTCCTCCAGCCATGCTGCTGTCAGTCATTCCTCTCGGACAGCCACAGGTCTCTCCTCCTGCAGGCCTGGTGGGGATGAAGGCTCCCCATATTGCCAGCTCTGTGGTCTCCCGCTGTGCCTTGCAGGTTCTTTACTCCTGATCACACATCTGTTCCTTCACTAAACACCTCCAATCACCCCTGTGACAGATGCAGGTGGTGTGGGGGACAGAGAAGGGCTGGACGTGTGTCTGGCTGCCCAGTGTCTCAAACCCAGCCCCAAGGCCCCAGGTGTCTGGATTACTGCAGCCAGCTTGGCCAGTCCCTGACTTTGAGTCTCCTCCCCTCCTACCCATTGTCCACATCTCACTGGACTCACCTGGCATTCCTGCCTTGCCAGAGGCCTTTGTGGGCTTCCTAGAGCCTCCTTCCTCCTTTTTTTTTTTTTTTTTTTTTTTTTTTTTTTTGAGACAGGGTAATTCCATAGCTCAGATTAGAGTGCAATGGTGTGATCCCAGCTCACTACAGCCTGGACCTCCCAGGCTCGAGCCTATCCTCTTGCCTCAGCCTCCCAAACAGGTGGGACTATAGGTGTGCACCACCACACCCAGTTCACTTTTTTATTTTTTGCAGAGACAGGGTCTCACCATGTTACCCAGGCTGGTCTCGAACTACTGGGCTCAAGTGATCCACAAGCCTGGCCTCCCAAAGTGCTGGGTCTACAGGTGTGAGCCACTGTGCCTGGCCTCGCTCCTCCACTCTTTCCACTCCCTCCCCTGTTCTCTGCCCTGCAGCCCCACAGATCTTTCAGTGCCCTGGACACAGCATGCTCTTTCTGGCCACAGGTCTTTAGTGTATGTCCCCCTTTGCACCTGGCTCTTATACAGCCATCAAGCCTCAGCTAATGTGTCCCTTCCTCTAGGAATCCTCCCTACCTTCCCAGGCTAGGGCTGCACACCCCTCCTTGGGGCCTTGCCACACACCCGAGGCTCCCCTCTCCAGGAGTTGACGGGCTGTGTGGGAATGGCTGCCCACAGCCCTGCCGGGCTGTAAGCTCTCCAAGGGAAGGGCTGTTGCCCCCACTCTCACCTCCAGTACCCAGCACAGGCTGTAAAGGTCTGGAAAATGCACGAATCGATGAATGGATGGATAGATGGATGAACTGCAGATCAGGCAAGATCTGTGGACAGATGGGGTTTGCCTTACCCACACCGATAGCCAGCAATGCATTTTTCCTGAGACCGAGAGAGAAGTCATTTCACTTTCTCAAAGTGGGTGAGCTCATTGGTTGAACCAAGATGAGAAGCCCAGCCCTTCACTCCCAGTCCTGGCTTCTCTGCAACCCCCCCACCCTGCTGCCTCCACTTACCCGAGTGTCTGTACCTGCAGAGGTCTGCAGACCTCTCCCCGACCCCACTGAAGTATGGGCTAAGGCTCAACCCCCAGGAAGAACCCTCCAGGAAGAGATTGGGAGGGGAGGAGCCAAGACAGTGAGGAGAAGAGTGGACAGAGACATGAAGAGGCTGATGGAGAGGTAGGGAAGGGTAGGCAGCACGGACCCAGTGTGTGGTCGGCACACTCGATGTAGATATTTGGTGGGCAGATGGTCTCATTGCCTGAAAGGAGAGAAGATTATTCCTAGAATCTACGATCACTTCCCCTGTCCCCCACACGCCCAAATGTAAGCACATACATGCATGCACACACATATGCACACATTTGCATAAATGTGCTTGAACACCACACACACAACCCCCACAAATATGCAACCATGGATATAAATGAGCATACATGTACACAAATACATATTAACATGCACACAGGCATCTGCATGCCAGCATTCCCACAGGCATACGTGAAACCATGTTTAAAAGTCCCAAACACGCACATGCACACTCACACGGGTACAGACACACACACATGTTGTATACATGCACCTGCCTGTGCACATGAGCAGTGCCTTGCCCCAGGAGGCTCTGGAGCCCAGCAGGGTGGCATGGAGGGCTGGCTAGGGGTGGGATGCCCACCTGGCATGTGCACCATCCGGCAGTGGCAGCGCTGAAGCACAGCCTCCTTTTCACAGCGCAGCCGGCAGGCAGACACACTGTAGGCCGAGTAGCCCTGAAGCTCAGGCTCCCTGAGCTCGCTCTCCATGCGGCAGTTGCCCCAGGGCTGGGGCAGGTAGGTCAGCTGCAGAGGTGCGGTATGATGAGGTCATGCTCAGGAATCCCACCCGGTCCTCCAGTGCCCACAGCCCCAGCAAAGTCAATTACAGCTGGCAGGCTGTGAGCTTCTAAAGGGCAGGTTTGCTCTGCATCCCCTCTGAGCCCAAAGGTGAGCCCTGTGCCCAATCTAGGGCCTGGCAGGAGGTGCTCACCCGCTGTTCCTGGCAGGACACAAAGGTCTGGAAGCCTGGGGACACCCCGAACCCCAGCTGGTGGATGTAGGGCGGCTCCTCCTGGCTGTGGATCTGCACCCGAATACCTGCCTCAAACGACGTCTCATCTGCACAGCAGAGATGGTGACCTTTGGAAACCCATCCCAGGCAGAGGGCCCAGGCCCCAGTCCCCAAGATGGCCCTTGTCCCTTTCTGGCCTGCGTACTTGTCTCCCTCCAGATGGGCAGGTACTCCTCCTGCTGGATGTCCAGCATGATCTCCAGGCCACTGCCCATGCCCCCTGCCCGGCTGGGCAGCGAGCTCCGCGGGTCCGCGTTGAAGGTGTAACACTTCCCATAGCGAGTATAGACCTGGGAGGTGGGGTGAGAGAGCAGGAGGGGAGATGAAAGGAGTGGCCAAGGCAACTCCGAAGTTCCCTGCTCCCCGCCGAGGGCCACCAGATCTGCTTGGACACTCCAGTGCCATATCCTAGCAAGCAATGTATAGCCCAGTGTCTCCAATGAGCGCCAACTTTTCCACCGATGGCCTCCCTTAGATGATTAAAAGGCATCTCCAACTTAACATATCAGCACATCAACACCTTCCCAAACGCTGCCTGCCCCACACCATCCTCCTCCTCCCTAGTAAACCACCCCACTATATCCATCCAGTTTCTCAAGTCGGAATTTCTAAAATCTCCCCTTCCATCATCCCTGCTCTTTTTCTGTCTTTTTTTTTTTTTTTTTTTTTTTCTTTTTTTTTTTTTAGATATGGTCTTACTCTGTTGCCCAGGCTGGTATACAGTGGCACGATCTCGGCTCACAGCAGCCTTAACCTTCCAGGCTCAAGCCGTCCTCCTGCTTCAGCCTGACAAGCAGCTGGGATTGCAAGCATATGCCACCAAGCCTAGCTACGTTTTTTTGTTTTGTTTTGTTTTGTTTTGTTTTGTTTTGTTTGTAGAGACAGGGTCTTGCCATGTTGCCCAGGCTGGTCTTGAACTCTTGGGCCCAAGCAATCCTTCTGCTTTTGGCTTCCCAAAGTGCTGGAATTACAAGCATAAGCCATCGCATCCAGCCTCCAGGCCACTTCTGAAATATATTTAGAATCCATCCACTTTCCTTCCTTCTCCAGCAACCCCCATTTTGCCATCTCCTTCTAACTGGTCTCCCACCTTGGTCCACCCTTGCCCCTCCCTACCGGAAGCTATGGTGCCCAGTGCCCAGTGCTCAGATCCAATGAAACCACTCACTGACTTACCCAACAATAGCTTCCCATTTCCCACATAACGAAGTCACGCTCCTTCCCTAACCCAAAAGTGCCCATGTGATGTGGCCCTTGTCTGCCTTTCCACCACCTCCCACATATCTGACAAGTTCAGACACCTGGACTCCTTTCCTCCTCAGGCTTTTGTTGTTGTTATCCCCTCTCCTGGAATGCCACTGCACACACACTCTTGGTATGGCTAGCTGCCCATTGCTGAAGCCTCAGCATGTCACACTCATACATCACACAGACACGTTCAGTGTCACCGTCCTTGCTTCCACATGTCTGTTGGTTTGCCCAAAGTACTTATCAAGACCTGAGATGATCTTGTTCATCTACTTGTCTCCTGTCCATTGTCCATCTCCCTCAATGAGCGTGTATGCTGCACAGAAGCAGTGAGACTGTCTGATGTCCCCAGCCTCCGGCCCAGTGCGGGGCACAAGGGACACTTAATTAGCTGTCTCTGCAGCAGAGAAGCCAGGCTCCCTTTTCCTCTGCGGAGAGTTCTCCTTCATGGACAGCAGATGGCGCTGGCGCCCCGGAGATGGAAGCCCAGGCTCCTGCTGGGGATTTAGCTGCCGCCAGGAGCTGCGCAGCGGCAGGGGTGGAGAAGAGGCTGAGGGAGAGGCGGGTTCTAGTTCCCCCCTGCCAGGCTTCCCCAACAGAGCCGAGCCCCTGGGTCAAACCCATCACAGGCAGCACCTTCCCAGGGGGCAAGGGGTCGGCGTACTCAATCACTCTCTCCCGCTCCCCCTCCCCTCTCCTTGGGAACATTTCCCACTGGTAAAAGCTGGGAGAAAGAGCAGGAAGCAGTGTGGAAGGAAGAAGAGATCCTGAATGCCTGGTTTCACAGGGGGAGTGCAGAAGGGAGAGGGGCCGGGTGGAGAGCAGCGAACCAACTGAGAGTCCTCCCGAGACCTCCTAGGGGTCCCCATCCCTGAGAACTAGACCACCCTGCTGCGGTGCTCTGGGATCTGCAGCCCTGATCCTTCCCTCTCCCACAGTTCTTCTACCACTCAACCACCCTGCCTTCCCTTCCCGAAACAAAAACGTGTGCACCACAAACAAAGCACCCTGAGTTTACAGAACATGGTGCCGTCTACCGCTGCCCACATCCCCTCAGTACCAGCTAGGTGTAGTTATCCCGACTACTGCAGATGAGGACATCACAGCTCAGAGAAGTGAAGTGACATCCAAAGTCACACAGCTGGGAAGAAGGAGAGGTGCCCCTCATCCAGGGGCCAGGGGCAAGGCTCCAGCTGCTCCCGCAAACCATTGCTTGTACCCCCACCCCAAGCCTACCCTACCTCAGGACCCAGCTCCTGCCCCAGCCCCATCCGGGTAGATGAAACAGGAATGGGCCCCAGGCCCGTCCCCTTCTCTTCTCCCATTCCCCTTTCACTTCGGCACCGTTCCTCTTGACCTTCCTCACCCTTTCTTCTCCATATCGGCTTCCCTTCAATTCCTCACCTGTCCCCCAAGTCTTCTCCTTTCCTAACACCCCCCACAAACCTTTACCAGCTTCCAGGTTCAAGTTCTTGACCCCACTGGTATCACCCCTGCCCTCCTCCCTGTTATGTGTCCATCTGTGGGGCAGGAGTGGGTGTCACAGACAGCTCAGGAGCGCTCGGTATGCCCCATGCACTGTGCTAAATGCTTCACATGGTCTATCTGGATGAATCCTCACAACTACCCTGTGAGGTGGGTATTATTATCTCCCCATTCAACAGAGAAAGAAATGGAGGCTCAGAGAATTCAGCTGGTTTCCCCAGATGTTCAAGGTCAGGGCTTCTCAAACGCTCTTGTGCACATGAATCAGGGGGATCTTTTTAAAGTGCAGATTCTGATAGAACAGATGTGGGGAGGGGGTTGGACAAGGTTGAAAGTCCATGGACCACACTGTGAATAGAAAGGCACTAGATGAAGGGGGAGAACCCAGCAAGACAGCCCGACTCGAGACCTGTGCTCTTATCACAAGTCACTGGAGGTGGAGGAACCCTGAAGTGGGCTGGGTGCAAGATTCCTCTGTCCCATTCAGGTGCAGTGGCTCACACCTGTAATCCCAGCACTTTGGGAGACCGAGGAGGGCAGATCACTTGAGGTCAGGGGTTCAAGACCAGCCTGACCAACATGGTGAAACCACATCTCTCCTAAAAACACAAAAATTAGCTGGGCGTCGTGGTGGGCACCTGTAATCCCAGCTACTCGGGAGGCTGAGGTAGGAGAATCGCTTGAACCCAGGAGGCGGAGGTTGCAGTGAGCTGAGATCATACTGTACTCTAGCCTGGGCAACACAGAGAGACTCCATCTCAAAAAAAAAAAAAAAAGTCCAGGCCCTGGGGCTCATGCCTGTAATCCCAACACTTTGAGAGGCCGAGGAGGGTGGATCACAAGGTCAGGAGTTTGAGACTAGCCTGGCCATATGGTGAAACTCCCATCTCTACTAAAAATACAAAAATTAGCTGGGTGTGGTGGCAGGCGACTGTAGTCCCAGCTACTCAGGAGGCTGAGGTAGGAGAATCGCAAATGGCTGAGATTGCACCACTGCACTCCAGCCTGGGCGACAAAGCGAGACTCTGTCTCAAAAAAAAAAAAAAAGAAAAAAAAAAATCCTGGTTCCTGGTGGTGTGGAAAAGGCAGATGGGAGGCATATATTAGTATTTGTAGAAATCTGAAAGTACTCAACCTCTTCCTAATTCAAACCAAGAAGATGCTGGAATCAGCTCTTGCTGACACAGCCAGTTTTGCGTATATGCTTCAGTTGAAAGGCTAAAGAAGGCATGGTCGACGTGGGGTACCCATGTTATGAGCTCCTCACTCGTGTCCCTCAGCATTCAGCACCATCTCGGCGGAGCCCTGACTGTCAGGCACCATTATGGTCTCTCTGAAGCTCAGCCTTACCCATGGGACCATGAATTCCATGTGACCAGGAGTCCTGTTTCCCTCTTGGCATCCCCATATCCCAGCGAGATTTGCAGAAGTAGGTGTGAGATGGGAGGAAGGAAAGCAAATACTATCAAACATCCCCACTTTGTACCAAGTCCTGTGATAGATGCTTTTGATCTATTTTCTCCTTTGAGTCTCCAAGAAACCCATATGAGCTAAGTATTGTTGTCCCCATTTAATGATTAGGTACTGGAAGCTCAGAGAAGGAAAGTGACTTGGCTAAGGGCACACAGCAAGTAAATGACAGCCAAGATTCATACAGAACTGAACCCCGTGTCAAAGCACAGTAGGTGCTTATAGAACACCTGGTGGGTGTTCAGTGAATGAATGACTCTTGGAGGCTCCTGACTCTCGGAGGGGCTGGGGCAGCGTCCCCACCTGGTACCTACAACAGACACACACAGACATATGCTACATGGCACCGAGCCCACCCCACACAGGGCAGAATGAATGCCCAGCTGGCGAGGGTGGTGGTTCCTTGGCACACAAACCCTCAAGGTGGCTGTGCAGAGTCAGGGTGACAAAGGGAGATGGGTGGAAGTTGTCTGGGTCTCAGGGATACTCTGCAGGGAACAGACCAGCCAGACTGGCAGGAGGACACTTGCACAGCCTGGGTCAGTCATGACTGCTGGTCAGAGCACAGTGTTGCCCAGGAGACAGTCCCTGGGCCAGGCAGGCAGGGGCGGGTGGAGCCATCAGCTTCTAAGTGGCAGACCTCTGGTGGCAGCACAGCCCACAGCTTCTTCCATGGAGACGGCACGGCAGCTCTGCCACAAGGTCCCACAGGTTGTCCACGGCTCCCTCCCCATGGACTGGCCCAGGAAGGGGGGGCATGGTATGCAAAGGGGTTGAGAGTCCAGGGTCCACTCACAGAAAGGGGAAGGTTGTGGGCCAGGGAGTGTCCTGATGGCAGAGGGGCTATCTCCAGATCACCAGCTCTCAGTCTCTGGGCCCTGTCCCCATCTCAGACCCCCACCTCCTCCTTTGGTCTGGCCCTCCTTGTCTCTCTGCCTTAGCTCCAGGCATACGCTGCTAGCCCTAGCAGGTGCATGTGGCCTCCCAAAGCCCCTCGGCCTTGGCTGACAGCTCCTAGACAGGACTATGTCTGTGCTGCACACAGACCCTCGGGTCCCCTCCCTCACCTTCCTTCTGGCCAGCCCCTGCCTGTCCTTCTCTGATCACCTCCCCTTTAGTGTTGGCCTGAACCGCGACCTGGGTCTGTCTGCCTCGCTAGCCTCTGTTTCCTGATCTCAGTCTGTCTCTCAAGGCCTTCCCTATCCGCCTGGCCTGTCTGTCCCTGTCCCTGATTTGTTATCCACTCAGACTCTGTTTCTCTGCCCCTGCCCTCTGTTGACCTGTCCCCTCCCCTTGGCCTCTTTCTCTCCCATTGGCCTGGATGCCCCTGGCCTTTTTGTCCCTTGCCTACTGCATTCTGTATCCTATTTGCTTCTTCTCTATCCATCCCTTAGTCTGGCTGTACAGTCTCAGCCTCTTGTCTTCCTACTAGATTTTCCCTGGGCCTGAGGCTCCCTACCCTGACCCAACACATCAGGAACCCCTCTCCAGGTGCCCTCCGCCTCCTTCTCCCTGGCCCCTCTCTCTCAGGATCTACCTGAGACAGTGATGAGGGGTTGGGAGAGAGCTGTCCAGAGCTTGCTCCTCCTGAGAGCGGTGGCTTCTCTCAGCCCTTGGAGCTCCATCCATTCACAGCTTCCATTTCTCCAGAAAACTCTCCCTGGCTGGCTTGCTCACTCGCATCCTCCCTCCCTCGCAGAGCCCACAGGGTTAACAGGCAATTAGCGGGGCCAGGGCTCAGAGCTGCGGTGGGGAGAGGGCCCTGGGCCTCTAGGAGATAAGAAGCAGCCAGGAGCTGCCGAGGCCAGGCTAATCCCAGAGCTAATCTTCGGCCTGGGCTTTATCTCCACTGCCTTCTGGGCATCCTGCCTCTGGTCCCGGCACCTACCCCCCGACATTCTTCCATGGTGTCCCTTCCCCCAAATTCTATCAGCTCTCCCCTTGATGGGGTCCAACCCATGCCTCTCACTTAGGCACTCCTAGAATGAACTCTTCTGCCCCTAGGTCCAGAGTGGGCTAGCGGAAGGGGGTGCATCTTCATCTGCTCTGGAACAGCTCCCACGGCCTGGCTTTATTCAGGGGTGGCACAGTACCCAGGTTCAAAGCCTCTTCCTTCCCTATCCTTTCCAGGGGCAGAGGAAGGAAGATGGCACCAACCAAAATGCCTAGGGTGTCTGCACTGCTCAGAACTTCGAGATCACTCAGTGCTTCGAGGTCACTCAGTCCAGTCACTCATTGTACACAGGCAGAAACAAGCCTAGAGATGGCAAGGTTCAGATCCAAGGGCATGCACGCAGAAAACAGGGGCAGATTCAGAAGTGGACCCCAGGTTCACAGGCCAACATCACCTCCCTGGGAGTCAGCAGGCCCTGGTTTCAGCCCCAGTTCCACCACTGACAGCCTGTGTGACTTAGGTTAGTAAAGTGATTTATCAACTTCTCTGGGCCTCAGTTTCTTCATGTGTCAAGCAGAGACAGAAATCCCTGCTTATTTCACAGATTAGTTGTACATCTCAAAAAAGTGAAGTATGTGAAAGGCATTTGTAAAGTGCAGTCATATACATATACCAGTAATAAGGGTTTTGTAGAGACCAGCATGAACCAAGCTAGGGCAGAGACTGATCACTATGTGGTGGTGGAAATGGATACACAGAAGGCTCATAACATGGGGAAAGGGGCATATATTTTGTAGCCTGACAGAACAGGGTTCAAATCCAGCCTCTCCCACCAACTTTGGACAAACAACCTTGATGTGTGATGGAACCTCTCTGAGTCTCGGTTTGCTCATCTGTAGAAGGGGAATGGTAATTCCTCCTCCTAAAGTTAGATGAGTGGATTAGAGATCAATTCAGTGATTCCTGGCAGATGCTCAAGGGAGGGGTGAGGCCCTTTGGGGAATGGAGCTTCCTGCCAGGATGGTGCAGTCATTTTCATCTTGGATCCCCACTGGGCGCATCCTCACAGGGCATCAAGCACCTTGCAGGCTCTCTCTGCAATTTGGGACTGGCTTAGAGGATGGAGCTCTGTCACAGCGAAATCCCCAGGCTCTGAGATATGCCTCTCCTACCAGATGGAAAGCCCAACCTAGTTTACATCCAGGCCTTACCCTTAGTTAAGTCTGTGGGATTCAGATTCAATCGATTAACCTCTCTGATCCTCCATTTTTCATCTGTAAAATGGGAATAACCACAGGCGCCCTTCAGTGGTGTTACGAGAAAAGACAGAATGCACGTAAATCATAGCAACCACTAACATTTACTTAGTACTTACCTCTGTGCCAGGCACAGGTCTAAGTACTTTATATAGATTAACCCCTTAATCCTCACAAAACTCCTACACTGGTGGTAGTCCTATGGTTTTCATTTTACAGACAGGGTAACGGAGGTACAGAGAGGATAAGGAAACTGACAGGGCAGGCAGTCTGGGCCTGAAGTCCACCCATAGCCACCATGTGACATACACCTGGCACACAGTACCTACAAATAGTAGGCTCTCAAGAACTAGTGAGTGTTCAAACAACACTTACTTTATCCAACACTATTCATTGAGCCTGTGCTCAACAGTGTCAGGCACTGTGCTTTGCGCTGGACATACAACAGGGAACAAAACAGACAGCCTCTACCCTCAAGGAGTTTGCTGTCTGGCTGCAGAGACATTCATTCATTCAGAGTACTTATGGGCCAGGCGTGGTGGCTCACACTTGTAATCCCAGCACTTTAGGAGGCAAAGGTAGGAGGATCGATTGAGCCCAAGCATTTGAGACCAACCTAGGCAGCATAGCAAGACCTCATCTCTACAAATAATAATAAATTAGCCAGGCATGGTGGCTCACACATGTAGTCCCAGCTACTCAGGAGGCTGAGGTGGGAGGATCTCTTGAGCCCGGGAGGTTGAGGCTGCAGGGACCCCCGTGATGGCACTACTGCACTCCAGCCTGGGCAACAGAGCGTGACCCTATCTCGGGAAAAAAAAAAAAAAAGTGCTTATGGGGCACTTACAACATAAACACTGTGAACTGCACCAGGCATGTTCACAAATCCACCAGTCACACAAATGGATAAATTATTACTAGTTGTGATCCTTGTTGTGATGGAGTGACCTAGCCAAGGCCACCAAGGTGGAACAGGAGCTCAATTTGGCTGGCAGGGTCAGGAAAAAACTTCTCTGAACAAGCCACCTGGCTCACGCAGGAGGGGCATCAGACCACGCCACACTCAAGAAAGAGGAATACACAGCCGCCCTCAGCAGGCCTTGTTCTACACGTGCATACAGGGGCCCCCCACCTCCCCGCCTCCACCGCCACCCATGAGCTTTTCAGGGCCGCTTCCTCCCTACGGTGGATCTAGGAGGCAAGGGCCGCGGTGTTTGTTCCAGTGTAAATGTGTGAGCTGTGGTGGAAGGGACAGGGGAGCCCTAGGAGCCAGGGAGGGCTGGGGCCGTGGAAGAAGGCTGTGGTCCCCGGCGGGCGCCGCGCTTCCACGGGAGAGGAGAACGGGAGGATGAAGGCCTCCGGGACCCAGGTTAACAGTCAAAACCGTTCCCCGGGCAGCGACCGCTTAGGCCTTACACCCTAGAAAGTCAATTTTTAATTGGTGAATTGGTAACTAAGTCCTTCCCTGACATTCCCGCCCCTCGATGCAAAGTTCCTCTTCAAGAGTTTTGCTTACACATTGGAGCACACACCCACAACCAGGCGGGAGTTCAGGAGACGAGACAGAAGGAGGCGGCGGGGACGGTGGGTGGGTGGGTGTGCGCCGGCCAGGAGCCCTGGCCCCTCGCCCTTTCCCGCACACACAGTCTGGCCGCCCAGGCCTGGCCCACCCGCACCCAGAGGGTCGCACCCACCGGCTCGCGCGCCTTGCCGCCCCCCCGACTCCCTCCCGCTGGGCAGGCATCCATCACGGCGCCCGAGCGCCCTCCCTCCCATCTCCTCTGGGCTCCTCCGCTCTCCTCCCTGGGTCTGCCTCATTTGCATTCCCCCGGCTCCCGGCTCCTCAGCAAAGTGACCTCCGCACACAGCAGCGCCAGAGGCTTCCACGGCGGAGGGAGACCCCGCCGCCCGCCCTCGCCGCGGCCGGAGAGGGGGCGACAGGGGCCGGGGTCCCAAGGAGATGGATGCGGAGCTGGGCCTGACTGGCTGGCCTGAAGCGGCCGAAAGGCCCGGGGCCGAGGGGCACTGAGGGACTCGGGTGCTCGGGTGGGATTTGAACCTGCGACCTCAGATCCCCAGCCAGGCGGGAGTGAGACATGGAGATCAGCAGGAGGCCCGGGAGGTTGCGGCCAGAAACGGAACCCCTGCTGGGAACCCGGGGCTCCCCCACGTCCCGTTTCCTTCCCCTGTGAGCCCCCACTGGGGAGAGGCCGGCACCACCGGGCCGTCGCCCAGGGGTTCCCAGCTCTCCCGGGGCCTCCCCAGCCCCACCTCGCCCCTGGGCCCGCCGAGCCGCCTCCCCTCCCCCCGTTTGGTATTTACACCTTCCACACATTTGTAAGCTATTATCCTGTCCACGCTTAGTCACCGCTGAGCCAAGCGCCACGGATTTAGCTCCTTTAATCTTTCCTCCTAAATCAATCCTCCATTTCCCCTTAATCATCCCGTGGCTCCTCTCTGAACTCTCGCTGCCGCCTCGGCTGCTGCAGCCCGTGCCTATCTCTCTGGAACTGCTCCCCCTCCAACCCAACAACCACGGGTGTCCCAAGGGCATGGTGAGCATCTGAGGGGTGGGTTGGATTTCCAGTGCTGCCAGCCCCAGGCTAGGAGCCAGGGGAAGAAGTGCAGACCCCTGCCCATCTCTTCCTGGAAAACACACCACTGAACCTTCCCATCTCCACTCTCAGGGTCTCTGCCCCTCTGTCCTCCTCCTGCCTTCCCACCCTCACTCATCCTTCTGAAGACCCTAAGTCTCCACCATGATTTGCAAAAAATCAAAAAACAAACAAACGTGGCAGATCTTCTCTCCTTGGCCCTCCTGCCCCCAGTGCTGGCCGTTCCCACCTCCTCTTCCCAGGTGCTCAAAGGAGGTGGGGTGCAGGGCCAGCCTGGAAGGGCAGGGAACACTTATAACTCAGCAGCCTGAGGCTGGCCTCTGTTCCCTCCTCCAGAGTGGCCGTCCATGTCTCCTGGACCACCTCAGGCTCCAACACCTTCACTTCCTCCCACCTCCCCATAGGACCCACTGACTCAGGGACTCAGTAGCTTGGGTCTTGACATTCCAGTGCTCCCTGTAGTGCTCCCTGGGTGCCCTGCCTCTCCATTCCTGATCCTTCCTGCCCCCTGCCTGGACCTAGCAGAGGCAGCCCTGCCACCAGCCACAAGAGGGAGCAGATTCCTCCCAAGAAGCAGAAGGGCAGGGGTGGGGGTCCAGGAAGGAGTGGGGGCAGGGGAGACAGAGAGAGGATCAGAGGGGGACAGGACGTGGGGCCATTTCTTCAAACGCTAATCAGCATCTTCCGGCAGTGTCTGAGAAGCTGAGCTGATAATGAGCCCAGCTCGGGGCTGATTCCTGATTAATGAAGAGGCTACGGGGCTGCTGAGTGGGGCTGGGTGGGGCATGTCCCTCACGGTCCTCCCACTGCCCTTGAAGACCAGCCCTCTGAGACAGTCCCTGCCCTTCCCTGCCGGACCACACCACTTACATCCCTTCCAGCCACTCCACTGCCCAAACAGACAGGCTGACCGCACCTCTCCAGGAGGGTCTGAGGCGCAGCTGGTGTGGGGTGGAAGGTGGGGAGGGTGGGTGCACCTGGTTCTGCAATCTGAGGGGTTGGCAGCCCTCAGTATTTTTTAAATCAGTTACTGTTCTGTTAAAATAATCATGATTTGAAGCTGCTTTTGACACACTGGAAGACCCAGCCATCCTGGGCTCCTCACACAGGGCAACAGTTAGCTGGGGCTGAGGAGCAGCTGCATCCTTCAAGACTAAATGGTCTTCAGTTCTCCTCAGACCCCACCCTTCCCTACTGTATCCCCCCACCCCAACCTGACCTGCGTGGCTCCTGAGGGCAGCATCCGCCCTGAACCAGATGTTGAAATAAATGTGCTTAAGGCTCATGCTGCAGGAGAAGCTGGGACCACGGGGAATAGAGGGCTGGACAGGCAGGGGGAGTCAGAGGGACATTTGTGCAGCAGATTAGAGGCTTGGACCCACCTCAGTGGACACCCCCTCCCTTCCACAGCCAACGGGGCAAGGGGCAGCCCTTGGAACCTCCAACCCAGTGGCAAAGGTGTGGAGTTGGGATGGAGTGTGGAGTAACTCCTCCCAGGGCCAAGGGCAGTGGGTGGAAGGCAGAGACTGTCAGTATTGGCCTGACCACACACTGGGAAGAGAAGGGACTAAAGAGGTCGCTGAGACAGAAGGAGTGGCTGCTGAGGAGCCCGAAACTGGGTCCTGTGACAGCCAGAGAGAGAGAGAGAGGGCTTTCGTGCTGTTCTGTGCCTCAGAGCTGTCCTGGCTGGTGGTTGGGTGGGGCAGGGAGAAGAGAGGAGGGCAGGGAGGGGGACTGCCCAGCTGGAAGAGGCCTTGTCTAATTGTGCCTGATTAGTAGAGAGGAAGAGAACAGGGCGAGTGATTAATAGTCACGGCAGTCACCAGCGTGTGGGGAAGGAGGGTCGGGAGGGGGAGGGAGACCGGAGAGACCAGAGGGGATGGAGATAGTGAGGCACCCACAGGGCCCCGGGCTCCTGGCCCTCCAGGGGCTGCCTGGACCCTTGAGGACCCTGAGGAGAGGGGCTGGCTCCTACCCATGCCTCCACAGGGCTTCTCCACCTCCCCCAGCCTCAAATTTCCAGACAGTAACATGGAAAAGACCAAGGTCACGTCCTGCACCTGGGAAGAAAGGCACCTTTGCTCACATGGTGTTTCCAGACACCCCACTGCCCCCAGCTCCCAGACACAGACCCTATCCTCAGCTCCATCTGAGATTGCAGCCCACAGAGTAGATGGCATGACTTCTAATCACAGCCGGCAGCTACCCCCCTATACTCTGTAGTCCATTGTAATCCCAGCCCTGCCCTACCCAGACAGTCTCATTCCGAGGGCCATTCAGAGCTGTGCTGTCCAACACAGCAGCCTCTAGCCACGTGTGGCTCTTTGAATTAAAAATTAATTTTCTCTGTTGCACTAATCACATTTCAAGTGCTCAACGGCCACATGTGGCTAGTGACTACCATGTTGTACAAGCACAGGTGCACAGCGTGTCCATCACCACAGAATGTTCTATTGGCCAGCACTGATCTAGACAGTGTGTGCACACTTCTGCACCTATGCACACGTGCGTGCATATTTTGGAGGGCTGAATAGAATGAGAATGCTAGAACAGGGCAGAGGAGGGTGTGGGCCACAGGGTCAAAAGCCGGGGGACGACTAGGTAACGGAGAGTAATGAAGATGCCAGTACACAGGTCGGAAACCAGTAGGTGGTGCTGAGAACAGTCAGGTTAAAGATAGCCAGGAGTTGGGGTGGCAGCATTTATAACAGCTGACGCTTACACAGTGTATACGATGTGTGTGCCAGGTAGTGTGCTAAGCTCTTTAGGAGCATCTCTTTAATCCTCACAGCAACCCCCAGTTTTTAGGTTCTAATATCCTATTTAAAGAATACACAAACTGATGCTCACAAAAGCTTTTTGGCTTCCCCACGGCCACACAGCTAAATGGGTAGAGCCGAGGTTCGAATCCTGGTGGTCCCCAGGTGAGAGGAGATGCTGAATTGTAGAGCCACCCTTGCATTTTACAGCTCAAGAAATGAAGCCTAGGGAGAAAGAGTGATTTCTGCCTTTTAGTAAGAGGGCAGGCTGAGAGCAGGCCGCAGTGGGGAAGGTAGAACTGGGGCTTGGAGGAAGGGGGTATGGGTAGCAGATGGCAGCAGGAATCAGGGAGGAAGGGAGAGCTGTCTACAAGGCTGGGGGTGGGGGACATACAGGTGGTAGAATGGGTAGGAGTGAGATGGTATGAGACTGAGTGAGGAGGGGAGGGAGAAGAAGAGAGGAGCAGAGGTAACTAGCTGGAGCTAGCCACGGTGCAGAGCACTGCCTCCCAGAGCCCTCTCCTCTCTCCCCTCTTCTCCTCTCCAAACTGTGCCCAGCCTGCCTCATCCCCTAGGTCTTCCCAGCTCTCCTCCACCCAGAATGGCCTCTCCCTCTCTGAACTCAGCCTCTTACTACCCATGCACCTCGTCTGGCAATTGATCCTGGCACCTTATGACACCACTTGCATGGCTGATTAACTCTTGCATGGTTGCTTAAGCTTCTGAGTATCCCTGTCCCCACTCTACCATGAGACTATAGGCTGCTTGAGGACAGGGACTGGGGACAGGGCTTCCCATCTTTGCTGTCCTCCACAGCTCTGAGCAGGGAGTCCAACACATAGTAGGCACGCAGAACTCCATGTTGATTGACTGACTGATTGGGAATGCATGAAGGGATATTAAGGAGCGTGGGGGGAGAGCGATTGCAGTGGAAACAGAAGCAAGAGCAGCAGCAGAGGGGGCTGGGGGAGGGCGCATTACCCGGAGTAAAAATAGGCTGGAAAATGTGACATTTATTAACTTGGATTCCGGAGGAAAGGTCACAGCAGAGTGGGGAGTGGGAAGGAGGAAACAGGGAAAGCAACAGAAAACACATAACAGCCCCTTGGTGAAGCCTGTCCCTGTCTCTGACCATCTCACCACCCATACCCTGGCAGGCTCCCCACCAACCAGCTCACATAGCCATCTTCCCACCATAGACCCCAAATCCCCATCATTGACTCCAGGGCCTCACCACAGAGCTGATTATGGACCTCATGTCCTTTTTGGAGACCCCATATCTTCATCTTCTTCCCCCTTCTCCAGCCTTTCCCCTATAATACACCCCATCTCCCCCACTGCCATGGATCATGGGCCCCCAGCCCAACCTGCAATTCCAGACCCTGGTGAATCTGCAGCAGACTCAGCCCTTGAATGCCAGACCCAAGAGAGAGTTACGCTCAGCAGACGGGGGATGCAGTGTGTGCAGAAGGGTAGGAGGCTGGGCTGGAGACAGGGGAAATGGAAATCCCAAAGGGGAATTCCTGTCCCCTAGTGCTTGCTATGCCCTCTACCCCTCACTGTCCTGCCCCAGGGCCAGAACCTCAGCCCACAGACTTCTACCATCCTCCTCTCTCCAGCCCCAGGGCACCAGAGGGCCTGTGGGAAATCCACCCACACTCCTCCGGGCCATCCCCAGGATTCCGGGGACTCACCAGCCTTGATCAGGGGATCCCTGTTCCTGTATCCTCCAGGCACCGCCTCCTAGCCTGGAGACCAAGCAGAACCCTCTGGCTTCCTCCCCTTACTTCCTCACCCCCTCCAGCTCTTCCTCTCCTTTCCTCCCACTGAGGTCTCATCACCCTTCCCCTTTCCTGCCCACCCCCACCTCCCGCTCAGGGACACAAAGACCCCATTGATTTCTGCCCCAACAGCACCTGCTGAGCCTGAGCTCTGCCCAGCCCCCAGTACGGAGTGGTGAGGATTGAGGACAGCAGAGTCCTGTGGATCCCAAAGGCCACACTCACCCTCCATACCCCATATCCTCCTCCTTGGGGACTCTACCAACCCTGGCTTTGGGGAGCAGTGATTTTCCCTAGGAGAGGGGGTGTACAGCCGGACAACAGGCCAATACCCCTGACTCTTCTCCCTGCACAATGCTCCCCCTTCTGTCCCTCTGTTTCTACCTAACTCCCCTGCCCAATGGCAGGAGGCCCCAGACACTGCAGACATGGTGGGGGCCAGGAACCTTGTTGGCTGGAGCATGTTTCCTGGCGATCCTGAGGCAGCGGGTGAGTGAGAACCTGGTGGGGGTCCCTATCACTGGGGCTGGCTGCTGGAGGCTGGGCCGGAGTGGGCACCGTGTTGACGCCAAATATTTGCATATGCACTGGGCAGCGGTAACAAGGATGAAACATACACGCACACAGACACACAACGCTGGGAGCAAACTGTGGACTGGGGACAAGCATCTCGAGCACCATGAATACTAGATACCCTGTGACTATGGGTGAATGGAGCCCTGACAGACAGGCGGCGTACAAGACACTCCCACCCCCCTCACATACCTGACTATGGGAGGCTTGCATGAGGAGCACCCAAGCCACACCCCTCTCCTGAGAGGTGCGTTGTTTTGTACTCACAGCACAGGAGAGAGATGGCGCCAGCAGTCTCCAATGGGGGAGCAGCAGTTGGGATAGATGGTGGGGGGGTGTCATGAGAAGGGATGGCATCCACAGTGGGACCCTGTGCTTGGCAGCTAAGCGAGAGCTGGGAGCTAGAAATGGAGATGAGTAGCTCGCTGGGTGTGGGTGTGCAGGTGTGCAGGTGTGCATGTGAGTGTAGTGACAGGGACAGTGAGTGTGTGTGAGCGAGGGAGTGTGCAGGAAACTGTCCCACAGCAGTGTGTGTGTGTGTGTGCGCGCGTGCATGTGTGCATGCACCCATGCTGGGGCAGCAGTGAGGGTGAGTTATGCACATAAGAGTGAACCAGTGATTCCCAGTGTAAGAGCCAGATCTGGGCATGGGAGCCGCTATAATAGGAGACAGAGGGGGACTGGCCCCCGGGAGGGCTGGAGGGCAGAATGAAAGAGGGATGTGTGAGGGAGTCTGTGAGGAGGGCATGTGAGAGACACAGAGATCCAGAAGAGACACTGGCACCTAGTGTCCTGAAGACGGGCTTTCTGCAGCCTGCCCACCAGGCCAGCTCCCCAGGAGGCCGCCTGGGGTCCTTCCCTAGATGGAGCCCCCCAAACCTCCCCTCCCCATCTCCTTCGTTTGGTGGGAAGAATCCAGTAGCCTCGGAAGAAAAAGGGAGCAAGAGAAAAGTAGGAGTCAGTTGGTCTGGCCTTGGGATGGTATGTCCTTTCCCTGCAAGCCAGCCAGCTCCAGGACGCCTGGGCCCACCCCAGGAACCCCCACCCCAACTCCCAGACCTGGGCACTGCAGCAGCAGCAAGACCAAAAAGAGTAGCAGCAGGCGCCCCAGGGTAAGCCCGTATGAGCGGCCACTGCTCCATGGCTGGGAAACCAGAGGGAGATGCCAGGCTTGGAGAGACACGAGGCCAGCCTCTGGTGGCGGAAGGAAGGGAAGCCCTGTTGAGGATGCCCCTGCACACCACTGCCACCACTCCTTCCCACTCCCCAGCCTCCAGCCACCCCAGGCCAGGCAGCCCAGCTGGCAGAACTCACCACAGAGAAGTTGCTGGCGGAGCAGTGATGCCCACTGAAGTTGCAGCTCTTGAGCATGTCGGCGAGCTGGTGGCCAGTGCGGTTGAGGATGTCTACCATGTCAGGCTCTGGGTAGCGCAGGCCAGCGGCACGGTGCCCATCCCGGTCTTTGGGGGGCAGCCCTGTCAGATTGGCCAGGTGGAAGATGTCGGCATCGCTGAGTGCCGAATGCCGGAAGCGGTTGATATTGCAGAGGGTGACAGCTGGGAAGCCCGCCACTGGGGCTGGGGCAGCGGGGTCCATTGCCACCAGGTGAGGCCGGGTCAGGTAGCCCCGGGCCAGGCCAGCCGCCTGGTACAGGAAGGCAGCCAGCGAGGTGAGTAGGGCCAGTGCCCACAGGGTTCTGCGTAGTCCGTGGGGGCCTGGACCACAGGCCCGGCCCAGTCCATGCAGGGTGCTGGTGCTGGCAAAGGTGGCCAGGTCCCGGGGGGCTGCTGCCCCCCGAGCAGCCCCAAGGAGGCTCTGCTCATCCCCTGCCTCCTTCTCCTTGGGTTTCGCATCCTCCTCAGCAAATTTGATTTTGCACACAATCTCGATCGGCATCTGTCCCCGGTCCCCGGCTGCCGGGACTGGCCAGAGCCTCCCTGCCCTGTCCCTCCCTAGCCAGCAGCCCTGGTGCCCTCCCGAGTGGCGGTAGTGGCAGCGGCTGCTCTTCTAAACTCAGGGCAAGCGGGAGGAGGGCAGGGACAGGGTGGGGGCCCGAGATGGGGGGAGTCACTCCCACTCCCAGCAGCTCCGCAGCCCTGGTGCTGCCTCTGCCGCTGCTGCCTCTGCTGCCGCTTGTCTCTCTCCTCGATCGTCTCCTTGTGGCTTCCCTTATCAGCACCAGCACAGCTGTCAGCCCCTGCGTGTGTCCCTGCGAGCGAGCGAGTGAGCCAGGGAGCGAGCGCTGCTCCGCCACGCCGCGCAGCCCCAGCCGCTCCACTCAGCATGTGCTCCAGAGCCCACCCCATGCTTAATAATTCAGGACATGTCAACAGCGTTTCACCGGCAGCACGGGCGTCAGGAGCCAGGCCAGGGGAGGGGGCAGTCCCCAGCCCAGGACAGGGATCCCGAGACTGAGGCTATCCCCCAAACTCCTGCTGCACCCTAGCCGCTCACTGGGTCCCCAGATCTCCCCACTCCCTGGCCACCCAGGGAAGGGTGCCGTGCCCAGGGTCCTCAGCTCATTCTTTGCCACTTTCCTGGCCCACACCCCATGAAGGGTCAGCCAACTCTATCCCCCCACCTCCTGGCCTCCGAGACTCCTGACTCCAGCACCCAGTCACTACCTGATCCCACTACCCGACTCACAGCAGCTTCCAGAAACTCCTTGAGAGAGCCACTTGTTTGAATGAGGGAGGGGAGGGGGGCAAAGGAGGGCAGGCTAGACAGACCAGGGGACAACTGTGACTCCAAGATTCTCAGCTTCCCTGGAGCTTTGCTCCTGATTTCAACACCCACCAGCCCCTGCTCCCTCTGGGAGGCTGGCTGCCCTCACCCTCATTTTGCCCCCAACCCCAATCTCAGTCATTTATATGTCTGGGACAGAGAGAACCCTGGCCAGCTTGCATATCTGTGGCCACTTTGCTTCCCCAAATGTTCCCCAAATCGCTTGCCACAATCAGGCTTCAGGGGAGGGGTGTTGGGTAAACAAGCCAGGGAGCAAAGGGGAGGTATATTTCGGGGGTGCTCTATATGTAGGGGGACAGGGCATGCAATGAAGGGAGAGGAAGAGCCCCAGTGGGGGCATGGAAGGGAGCAGGAAGATGTGCTGGGTGTCAGTGGGAGCAAATGCTCTCCTAAGTAAACGGGTTTGAGGGATGCCTGGCAGAGTGGGGCAGGAGAGCCCTAATGGGTCTGCTGTGTTCTTGTGGAGGGGAACAGCCATGTGGGCCATCATCATAGGTGGGGATGGGAGTCTCAGTTGACTGGCCGGTAGGGGATGCATCCTTGCCCCCAGGGTGGGGGTGGCAAGAATCAGTGCTTGTGCCCTGGGGCCCCATGTGAGAGCATGTGCCCTCACAGGGGAGGAAAGGGGGGCTGATTAATCCGGGCGCTAATGAGCAGCAGGGAGAGGAAGCATGGAGGGGCGGGGGGAGGTGGCTCCATTGATCCAAGCCGCGGAACCAGCAGCTGAAAAAAAAGTGAGAAGGGAATCGATCTGAGGGAAACGGCAGCAGCTGGGGATTAGAGCCCGAGGTCCACCCGCGGCCCAACGGCCACCCCGCCCCCTGCGTCAGGCCTGGCCCTGCAGCCTCTGCCTTGCCCCAGGGGAGGGGTCCAGGGATGGCTCCCTTGGCGGCCAGGAGCCACTTTGCCCACCCTGGCTGCAAGGCCAGGTCAGGCCCCAT
This sequence comes from Rhinopithecus bieti, assembly GCF_001698545.2. Lineage (NCBI taxonomy): Eukaryota > Metazoa > Chordata > Mammalia > Primates > Cercopithecidae > Rhinopithecus > Rhinopithecus bieti. The sequence continues at coordinate 901,903 of NW_016818301.1, forward strand.
CAGGGTCACCCCAGCATGGAGCCTGCCCACACACCCAGCCCTGGCCATGCACGGTGCCCTGCCTAGGTTGTCCCTAGCCTTTAGGCAAAGTGGCTTCCCCAGGGACCCCACAGTTGGGCTTCCCCACAAGCCTCCGATGAGTCTGGGTCAGCTGGTTCCCCAAGCTGGAAAGATAAGACCCCTGGGGCAGGGTGCTGCATCTGGCTGGGACATAGTGTCCCAGAAGGGAAAGTGGGATTGGCATTGGACGAAGCCGCTGAGTTAGCACTGAAAGTGGCCAAGTGACCACAGACAGCCTCCACTCTCTGTCCCATGCCCAGGCAGCCCCCTCCTTCGCTCTCCCCTTCCTGGTAGACTTCCAGACCTTTCCAGAGCTCCCCCCTCCACTGTTCCTCCCCATCCTTCTCTCTCTTCCCCTTTCTCCTAATATTGATTTTTCTTTACTGTTTTTTTTTAAAGGTGACTTAATTGCTTTTTAAGGTTACTTCAGTCTCGGGCCCTGCCAAGAAAGCGGGGAACTGCCCCCCCAAACTCTCCCCAGCACTTGTTACTACCCGGAAGTGCATACGTGTCTCTGAATTCCCCCACCATCCATTGAGATCTTGGGGTCACACTTCCCCGACAACATACTGGCCTCCATCGTGAGACAAATCACACCCTCCTTCCTCCTGAGGGATGGCAGGACGCCTTCAACCTCTATAAGGAAATTAATCGGGTGGTAACTGGGTATAAGGGGCATGTGGGGGGTGCTGTGAGGGGAGCTCCAGGCTGCCAGGAAGTGGAGCAGCAATTAGCTGCATGCACACCCCCACCACTGCCCCACAGCCAGCTGTCTCCAATTGTCCCCAAGCCCCCAGCTCCAGTCTCCCAGATCTCCAGGAATCTGGTGATGTTCTGGGGAGTACCCCATCCTTCCAGCTCATCTCTTGACCTTTCCATCTACTTCTCACCAGGCTCTCTGGCCCCCTCCCTGTCTCTCTATACCCCCTTCGCCTCTGGCCCCATCCCATCTCTCCTCCCTCTCCCTGCTTCCCTGCCTGCCTCCCTCTCTGCCCGGCTGCAGTTGGGTGATAATCTCCCTCATTTAGCCTCCCGGCTGCTTCCCCGGCTCATTGCCCAGCTGGTCCCTGGGGCCCGGCCCAGCTTCTTCCCCACCCCCACCCCAGCCCTGCGCCCAAGCTCCCCACCCCTCCCTGCTTCCCCACCCACTCCCGGGGACCAGCTGCCCCTTGCAGTGAGGCATCAGGGACAAGTGTGGCTGGCCAGGCCCTTAGCTGGGTGTGAGCAAAGGGGACGGGGCTGTTAGGGACCCTGGACTGGGAGTGCGGGGGAGCTGGGTGTTGCGGGGTCAGAATGGGAAGCTTCATCCCAGGTTCCTCTGCTCTCCGGTTGTCCCCATTCCTCAGATTTATTCCCAGTCCAGTTCACCCGCCTCCACCCCCCAGGGCATGAGCTTCCTGACAGTGAGAATGAGTGGTAGTTGGACTGGGATGAGGTTTGGTAACGGGGTCGGGTGGGGGGCGCGTGCAGAGGGGGAGAGAGACAGGGAGAGCAGTGGGTTTCTGGCTCAAGGTTCCTGGGAGGAGGCATGGAGATTTTGTTTGGGCAAAATGCCCCAAAGGCAGACCCAGAGACCTCCCAGGATCCAACCTGGGAGGTTCCAAGGGCGCTTTCTCAAAGCACAGGAACCCCCAAACTGATGCCCAGATTCCTTGCCTGGCTGGCCCCATTCATAAATGCTATGACCCCCCGAATTCCTAGACAGCATTCTCCTAAAGGTGCCCAGCCTCCCCCTGCGCGCAGAGGACACCCTCCCCAGCCCAGACACCTGGCCCTGGTGCGGACCAAGTGGTGAGCCAGTGTGGGACAGATGTGGGCGGGAAGGGACCAGGAATGGAGGGCTGGGGCCGGGGCTAGGCCAGGCCTGGCTGGTGAGCACACAGCGGTGACAAACGGGCTGTGCGGGGGCCGAGGGGCGGGGGATGGACGGCGGCTGATTTATCTGGGTTATTTATGCCGTGGACGAGGCAGGAGAAGCAGTTAATGAGAGTCCCAGCGAAGGGGGGTGGGGAGGCCCGAACGTGATCTGAGGCGACTGAAGTGGGTTAGCGTCCTGCCACCAGGCCCTGCCCCCACTATCCGCCAGTACTCCCTGCACCCCCACCCCATCTTCCTAGGGCCAGCCCAACCCAGCACCTTCTCCCGAGTCTCATACCAACACTTCCCATCTCTTTTCAGGTACTCCCAAGCTGAGGCAACGGGTCCCTGGGACTATAAGGACACCAGGTCCAAGACGGGATGGGCGCATCAGGAGGAAATGGGGAAGACACCAGGAAAGGGAGGGCAAAGACGGGATGGGCGCATCAGGAGGAAATGGGGAAGACACCAGGAAAGGGAGGGCAAAGACGGGATGGGCGCATCAGGAGGAAATGGGGAAGACACCAGGAAAGGGAGGGCAAAGACGGGATGGGCGCATCAGGAGGAAATGGGGAAGACACCAGGAAAGGGAGGGCAAAGACGGGATGGGCGCATCAGGAGGAAATGGGGAAGACACCAGGAAAGGGAGGGCAAAGACGGGATGGGCGCATCAGGAGGAAATGGGGAAGACACCAGGAAAGGGAGGGCAAAGACGGGATGGGCGCATCAGGAGGAAATGGGGAAGACACCAGGAAAGGGAGGGCAAAGACGGGATGGGCGCATCAGGAGGAAATGGGGAAGACACCAGGAAAGGGAGGGCAAAGACGGGATGGGCGCATCAGGAGGAAATGGGGAAGACACCAGGAAAGGGAGGGCAAAGACGGGATGGGCGCATCAGGAGGAAATGGGGAAGACACCAGGAAAGGGAGGGCAAAGACGGGATGGGCGCATCAGGAGGAAATGGGGAAGACACCAGGAAAGGGAGGGCAAAGACGGGATGGGCGCATCAGGAGGAAATGGGGAAGACACCAGGAAAGGGAGGGCAAAGACGGGATGGGCGCATCAGGAGGAAATGGGGAAGACACCAGGAAAGGGAGGGCAAAGACGGGATGGGCGCATCAGGAGGAAATGGGGAAGACACCAGGAAAGGGAGGGCAAAGACGGGATGGGCGCATCAGGAGGAAATGGGGAAGACACCAGGAAAGGGAGGGCAAAGACGGGATGGGCGCATCAGGAGGAAATGGGGAAGACACCAGGAAAGGGAGGGCAAAGACGGGATGGGCGCATCAGGAGGAAATGGGGAAGACACCAGGAAAGGGAGGGCAAAGACGGGATGGGCGCATCAGGAGGAAATGGGGAAGACACCAGGAAAGGGAGGGCAAAGACGGGATGGGCGCATCAGGAGGAAATGGGGAAGACACCAGGAAAGGGAGGGCAAAGACGGGATGGGCGCATCAGGAGGAAATGGGGAAGACACCAGGAAAGGGAGGGCAAAGACGGGATGGGCGCATCAGGAGGAAATGGGGAAGACACCAGGAAAGGGAGGGCAAAGACGGGATGGGCGCATCAGGAGGAAATGGGGAAGACACCAGGAAAGGGAGGGCAAAGACGGGATGGGCGCATCAGGAGGAAATGGGGAAGACACCAGGAAAGGGAGGGCAAAGACGGGATGGGCGCATCAGGAGGAAATGGGGAAGACACCAGGAAAGGGAGGGCAAAGACGGGATGGGCGCATCAGGAGGAAATGGGGAAGACACCAGGAAAGGGAGGGCAAAGACGGGATGGGCGCATCAGGAGGAAATGGGGAAGACACCAGGAAAGGGAGGGCAAAGACGGGATGGGCGCATCAGGAGGAAATGGGGAAGACACCAGGAAAGGGAGGGCAAAGACGGGATGGGCGCATCAGGAGGAAATGGGGAAGACACCAGGAAAGGGAGGGCAAAGACGGGATGGGCGCATCAGGAGGAAATGGGGAAGACACCAGGAAAGGGAGGGCAAAGACGGGATGGGCGCATCAGGAGGAAATGGGGAAGACACCAGGAAAGGGAGGGCAAAGACGGGATGGGCGCATCAGGAGGAAATGGGGAAGACACCAGGAAAGGGAGGGCAAAGACGGGATGGGCGCATCAGGAGGAAATGGGGAAGACACCAGGAAAGGGAGGGCAAAGACGGGATGGGCGCATCAGGAGGAAATGGGGAAGACACCAGGAAAGGGAGGGCAAAGACGGGATGGGCGCATCAGGAGGAAATGGGGAAGACACCAGGAAAGGGAGGGCAAAGACGGGATGGGCGCATCAGGAGGAAATGGGGAAGACACCAGGAAAGGGAGGGCAAAGACGGGATGGGCGCATCAGGAGGAAATGGGGAAGACACCAGGAAAGGGAGGGCAAAGACGGGATGGGCGCATCAGGAGGAAATGGGGAAGACACCAGGAAAGGGAGGGCAAAGACGGGATGGGCGCATCAGGAGGAAATGGGGAAGACACCAGGAAAGGGAGGGCAAAGACGGGATGGGCGCATCAGGAGGAAATGGGGAAGACACCAGGAAAGGGAGGGCAAAGACGGGATGGGCGCATCAGGAGGAAATGGGGAAGACACCAGGAAAGGGAGGGCAAAGACGGGATGGGCGCATCAGGAGGAAATGGGGAAGACACCAGGAAAGGGAGGGCAAAGACGGGATGGGCGCATCAGGAGGAAATGGGGAAGNCATCCCCACTTCCCACCCCAGTTCCCTCTTGTTTCTCCCTTCCCAGACCCTCCCCGGGCCGGTGCCCTCCTACCCCTACACGGCCAATGACGGTTGGGCACAGGGTCCCAGCAGCGGTGGACAAGGGGGCTCCCTGCACCCCGTCCAGGGGCAGGTGCTCCATCTTGGGTCTCTCAGAGATGGATGGGATTTTAGGCCCCTCCCAGCACAGAATTGGGATGGGGAGGAGTGGGGGGGCATGTCCTTCTTAGACGCCCCCCAACAACAGTGACTGCTTCAACCTGGGGGGCATGTTACAAAGACCTCAGCTTCACTTGTGGCACCCCCCTTCAAACACTGACCCTTTCCCCTTCCAGTGCCTCTCCCCACCATGTCCCCACCCCCACTGGGTCTAGGAGGGGGATCCCGGGGGCCAGGGCCTGACACAGACTTATTGGATTTCACGGTGTTTTGCTGAGAAAATAATTAAATTATCATATTTATGATAGAGCTGCCATGGCCTCTGCCAACCACTCGGAACAGAAGGGTCAGGACTTGGGGGAGGAGTGGGAAGGGACCTAGCTCCTGGTCCTAGGACCCACCCTCTCCCAGCCCCTTCCTTGGGGTGATGACCCCAGCCCAGAGTGGGGACCTGCAGCCCCTACCACTCCCACTAAGACAGATAGTGAAGGTCTGGGCTGGAGGCCAGGACAGGAGGAACTGAGGAACTAGGGACAGCTTATAGGTCAGGACTGCTACACCATGTAGATCATTCCCCACACGCTGGCATATAGCCCACGGGACCTGAGGGACCTGGGAGGTCACATCTAGCCCAATCCCCAAGTCACCCTCAGTCCAGCTCCTGAAAAAGTGCAGCTTCCTAACTGCTGGGCTACAAAGCTATGAAACCCTGGGCTCTGTCCCGGAGCCTGGTGCTGATAACAAGGCCCCGGCACCCTGCCGCCTGTACCCCTGCCTACTGCCAGGACCCCCTCCTTTCTCCCACCCACGCCCTGCACCCCCCATTCTCTTCGGGTAATTAGATTCCTCTCAATTAGCAGATTACGATCATTACCAGCTCATCTGGCAACACAGCTCCGCACCCACAGCTGGGGAAGGGGGGCACCGAGAGGGGCACATGGGGGTCATGGGCAAACATGAGAGATGGCTGGGAGAGGAGGGCTGAGGCCTCCCAAAGGGCAGGGCCAGGAGGACAGGAGGTGGTGAGGGCCTTCCCAGAACAGGGTGCCTCCCACTGTGCTTCAAAGAGAATGGCACCAGCTCAGGCCCACCCAGCCTGCCAGGGGAGTGGAAGACAGAGACATGAGGCCTCGGGTAGAGGCGAAACCCCCACCCTGCCAAAAGCCAAGCTGGGAGCAGATGGAGCTGGCAAAGCGGAAAACCGGCCAGGGCTGGGCTCGGCGGGAACTGAGCAGAGCGGGTTGTGGGGATCAGCCTCTGGGCCTGTGGCCCCGGTTCCTGTGCCCGCTGCCCAACCGAAATCCTTCACCCTTCCCTTCGGAATCCTTGCACATGGGGGCCTGAGCCAGTCTCCGTGGGGAGGAACAGGGAGGCAGGAAGGCAGGGGCGAAGGTGGGGGCCAGGCAGGCTGGGGAGCCTTGAGGGCCTTCCTCCCGAGCAGCGCACGAGGCTGAGGCAGTGGGAGGGGGAGATTTACCAGGGCTCCAGATTCATTATTCATGAGCCCGCAGCAACGACTCCAATTTAAATGCTAATGTGGGGGGGCCTGACTCAGCTGCCCCGCTTCCGCCCCCACCCCCAGCCCAGACATAAGTAGAGTCCGTGCTGGCTCCAAGGTTCATGGGGTTTATTAGGGAGTCGGGAGGGAGAAAGCCCAGGAGTCCCCAGGCCACCCACATTGCTCCCCGGCGTGTGACGATCCTGCCTGGCTTTCTCTGGTCCTTTCTAGACAGAGGCTGGCCAAGCAGGAGGCAGCCTCAAGGGTAGTGGGTAGGAGCTGGAGGCCTTCTGGCAGCCCCACTCAGAGGATGATCTGGTTGGTGAAGCTCCGGCTCAGCTCCTTGTGTGGCAGAACAATCGAGTTCAGGATGAGCACCTCGGCAGGGATCCGGACTCGGCAGCCTGCAGCGTGGATGAGGGCATCAGGGGAGGTCATGGGAGGGGAGATAGGAGCGGGGAGCTGGGGGCCACTGCCAGCAGAGAGGGACCCCTCCTGCCCATCTGTGCCCCTGGCCTCATGCCCCTGGTGACTCACACAGGGCCTGGCACACAGCAGGCCCCTGGTAACTGTTTGCTCAAAGAAGAAAGACGCGTGCACACAGAGGAATGAACGCTCCCCAGAGTCACTGGCCGTCAGCTGTGGGTTCCCCCAGCCCTGGCCCCCAGGAAGCCATACCCAGGATGGTGATGGCAGGCAGCAACTTCCCATCCTTGAAGAGGCTCTCACTGTCCATGCGGGCTCGGGGATCATTGGGGTTGGGGTCATTGGGGGTACCCTCCACGCGGGCCCAGCGTCCCACGGTGCTCCCCCAGCCCACGATGCTATGCAGAACACACGTGTGCTCCTGCCAAAGAGGACGGTGAAAAGTAAGGGGAAGGGGTAGGAGGCAGCAGGAACCGGAAGGTGTGAGGTGGGGCCAGATGCAGAGCCCATGGCGTTCACCCTTCTCTGTTCTTGGGGGGATACCCGGGCCCTTCCCGCAGGCTCTTGGGGTGTCACATGAGGCTGTGTATGCTGATGCCTACCTGCAATGTGGCTCCATGGAGGACAATGCTCTCCCGGAGCCGCACACCCTCACCCACGGTCACCCCCTTCCCGATGGAGACGTTGGGGCCCAGCTGTGGAGAGAAGCACACACCATAAGCCCTGGAGGGACTTGGAGGATACCCAAATCCAACTCCCTACTAGAACAGATAAAGCAGAATCGACCTGCTCGAGGCCACACAACAGGCTGTGACAAAGTGAAGAAACCAGCACCCAGAACTCAGACAGTGTGGGCACCCTCCATCCATCCGACCACCACCCTTCCCTCCCTGGGGCTGTGCCCAGCACTCACCACAGCCGAGGGGGCCACCTTGGCGGTCGGGTGGATGTACACATTCCCTAGAAGCAGAAGAGAGGCCCTGGGGGCAAATATCCCAAACCGAATTTGGATCAGGGAGGGGCAGGGATTGAGGCTTCAACTCTGGACTCGAGGTCAAGAAACCTGGTTCAGAGGGCAGAGGGGCTGGGGTGGAAGCCAAAGGTTAGGAATTGGGGCAGGTGGGTACCTCGGATCCGTGGGCTCCCTGGGGTGTGCTTGGCCAGCCGTTCTGGGTGAGTATCCTGGTATCGGCTCAGGTAGAGGCGGGAGGCGTAGAGGGCTGAACTGGGGGCCACAAGGGGGGCAGGGGCTCAGGGGTCAGCAGGGCCTGTGCCCACCACCCCAAAGTTTCAATCCACAGGGGACCCAGACTTCCATACCCTGCGGACTTGATCTGGCTCCAGATACCATCAGTGAGATGCACGTATATCTGGCCCTGCCCTGCCAGGGCTGAAAACACATCCTGCTCTAGGCGGATGGTACCTGCTCCTGGCCACAAGCCTGGTGAGTCCTCCCTGGCAGAGAGGAAGAATGTTGACATCAGTGCCCCAGCTGAGCCCCGGCTGTGGGGCTAACACAGTCTCCCAAGGACAGGAGTGGGAGGGATTCCCACCACCTCTCTAAGCCCCTCTCTCCAGGTCTGGTCCGGTCCTCTCCAAAGGGCTGCTCACATCCCAGGAAACTCTCCCACCCAGCCCCAGCTCGGGTGGGTGCTATCACAAGGGAGCCCCAGGCAGAGGCCTGCTTCCCATCCCTGCCCCATTTCCAGAAGGAGTTCCCCCCATTTTCACATTCTCGTCCCCATTCAGCCCTTTACCCCCTCCAAGTTACCCTCCCACTCATTGGATGGAATGAAACACAGACAGACTCACCCCAGAGCAAGGCAGCTGGTGAGGGCAGAGACAGTCACAGAAAGAGAGGGAGAGAGAGATGGTAGAGATGCCAGCTCAGCAGAGACAGAGACAGAGAGGCCAGGAGAGATGGAGAGGGAAGCAGAGACACGGGTGGGAGTGAGAAATGGCTATGAGCGGAGGAGGCCTTACATGGGGCGATGTCGGGGTAAGGCAAGGATCCCTAGAAGCGAACAGCTTCTAGCCCTAGGAGGGAAGACGCTGGGACTGGCGAGCAGGGCTCTAGGTGCTATGTTCCAAGGGGAGCCGCAGCCTGAGTGTGCATGTCTGTCTGTGTGTGCACGTGCACAGGTCTGCACCCAAGCGTGTGTGCGCCCAACTGTGTGTTGCCGTCTGTTCTGAAAGACGTCTCTGGGACACTCAGGGCTTGGCAGAAATGGACCAGAAGGGGAGTGGGCAGGCAGTGACAGAGGAGGAACTGGGATGGATAAGGAAGAGGGACAGAATGAGGTTAGAAGGGGAGGGACTCAGGAGGCTCTGCTGGAGATGGCAAGTGGAGAAGGGAAAGGGGAGGAGGAAGGTAAGCAAGTTGAGACGGAGCCTGCAGAGACTGGTATGTGTTGGGGTCCGTGACTGGGGGTACTTGGGGTCACAGGGCTATGGGGCCTGCCTCACAATTGCCCATCCTGCTGATTGCGCTGGAAGACATCCCGAAGAGGCTTCAGGGCTTCAGGAGAAAAGAGATAGATGCCGCAGTTGATGATGTCACTGATAAATGTGCTGGGTTTCTCCACATAGTGCAATACCTGTGAACAGAGCAGGCTGGGTTCAGTAGAAGAAGGGACTACTGCCACAGTCCTCTAAGACCCTCTGATTTCCAGGCCCTTCCTGCCTCTTCTCCCTGCTGCCAGGGTGGCCTGGCTAAAATGCAGTGCGCGTCCGCATCCTACTGCCGCCTGGCTTTAAACCCTGAGATGACTGCCCTTCACCTGATTCACCTTCAGATAAGTCCAAAGTCCATGGCTTTCCCTGCCTGATCCTCCCCACCGCCTACCTCTCAGATGCGTTTCCACCCGACTGCATGCCTGTGCCTGGAATGGCCTGTCTCATCTCTTCATCTGGAAAGCCCACCTTTCCAAACCCAGTTGACACTGTCACTCCCTCTGTGCGTCCTCTCTTGCTGGCCCCAGAGTTAGCTATTCATGCCTGGGCACTCCTGAACTCTGGCCACGCCTCACCCTTGGCATTGTATCATTTGCAAAAGTTGGCTTTTGATTCTGTCACTCCTATTAGACTAACGGTGCCCATGAGGCAGGGACTGCACCCATTTGGCTCTGTTTCTCTCACACCTACCTGGTGCTTAGCACAAAACTATCTATGTGTATGTGTGTACATGCATGTGTGTGTGAGTGTTTATATGTATGTTTTATATTAAAGCACGAACAAATAAAAGGGGTATGTGAGGCGAGGTATGGTGGTGGCTCATGCCTATAATCCTAGCACTTTGGGAGGCTGAAGTGGGTGGATCACTTGAGCTCAGGAGTTCAAGACCAGTCTGGGCAATGTGACGAAACCCTGACTCTACTAAAAATACAAAAATTAGCCTGGCATGGTGGCACATGCCTGAATTCCAGCTACTCAGGAGGCTGAGGCAGGAGAATGGCTTGAACCCAGGAGGCAGAGGCTGCAGTGAGCCGAGATTACACCACTGCACTCCAGCCTGGGCAACAGAGTGAGACCCTATCTCAAAAAAAAAAAAAAAATTTTTGCTGGGCATGGTGGCTCACGCCTATAGTCCCAGCTACTTGAGGGGCTGAAGTGGGAGAATGGCTTAAACTTGGGAGGTCGAGGATGCAGTGAGCCAAGATTAAGCCAAGATCGCACCAAGATCGTGCACTCCAGCCCAGAAGACAAAGTGAGACCCTGTCTCAAAAAATAAACAAATAAAGGAGGGAGGGTTATGTGAAAGTCAAGAGGCGTAGGAGAAGGGAGTTTCACAAACCAGGACAGAGCCCTGCTGCCTTGCCTATCATGTTGCTGCCTCCGGTATGTTATTTCCTACCTCCAGGCCTTTACACCTGCCATTCCCTCCGCCTGTAGTACCTTCCTGTCTCTGTCATGTAGACAAATGGGACTCCGCTCAGACCTTGCTTCCTCCAGGAAGCCCTCCCTACTCCCACCCTGGCAAGGCTGGGCTGGGCCCCCCTTGGTGTTCCCATCATGCACTGTGCATACATTTACTACAGCACCACCTGCAGGAAAATTAACCATTCCCCCTCCCCCTGGTCAATCTCTCTTAAAGGGATATAAAATGATTAATCGGGAGCGTCTCACCTGTCTGACAAGACTAGGGCCCACCCTATACTGTGCCAGTATTCTCTAGAGGCCTGAGGTAGAGGGGATGATGACACAGAGTAGGAACCCACCCAGCCCCCTCTCTGCTCTCACCTCATGTGTCTGTGGATTCTCAACGATGCAGCCGTAGTTGAGGGACTGCGTCCTGTTAGCCTGAAAGACAGACACACCCGAGACAGTGACCTGCCTGCTCCAGGGCAGCCACGTCTGTTTTTCCTTTCTTTCCCTCCCCTACAGCACCTGGCATGCAGCTCTGCCACTGACAGGCCTTCAGCAAGGGTGGAAACTGACAGCTGCCCTCCCCCTCCCTACTTCTAAACAGCCAGAGGGCTCGGGGTCTCCACTAACACTTCCATGCCTGCCAGAGCAGCGCATCTCCCTCCTGACACCAGCTCCCACACCAACTCCCAGGGCGCCCCTGCCTCCCCAACACCCTGAATTCCAGGAAGCTCTTGGGATCACCTCCTTTACACCCTCCAGTCCTCCTGACCCCCTCACCGTAGTGCCAAGGAGTAAGAAAGGGTGACGCTGGTGTCGGTGGGCTTCCAACATAGCACTCAAGGGGAAGTCGGAGCAGACATCAGCATTAAGCACGAAGAATGCCTCGGGGCTCCCAGCCAGGATCTGGTCTCGAAAATGGTAGAGACCACCCCCTGTGCCTAGGGGGGCAAATTCCTGCAGGTACCTGTCCCCAGAGACCCAGGAGCCAGCTCAGTGGATCTTAGGAAACAGATACCATGAGCCAGGGCACTTGACCCCCACCGCCTGCTCCCAGGAGTACTCCTGCCCAAGGCCCACAGAGAAACTCTATATATTCAGGGATTCAGTGATGTCCAAATAAGAATCCTTCTACTAGGTGAGGATGAACTCTGGCAAATGCTGACTCAACCCACTCCCAAGAACTCAAGAGGCCTAGGGCATCCTCCCCACCCCCATATACGAGTGTGTGCACAAACACCTGACTGGAAGGTTAAACTCCTGCTGGGCGGCTTCTAGGAACTGGGTGAGGGGCTCATCAGGTTGGTAGAAGCCAATGAGCAGAATCTCCTGCATCCCAGGGACCTGAGGAAAAGGGAAAGGCTGGGAGGAAGAATGTCTAACAGGAGGTGATGTTGGGGAAATCCTTAGTGCTGACCCAAAGTCCAGAAACCAGTTTTAGCCTCAGCTGTGGGGTCCCAGGGCACTCACCACTCTGGGCTATTTTCTCCTGTGGACAGTGAGGAAGTTGGAGGAAGTCGGAGGCCTGATCTTTTTTTGTTTTGTTTTTATGAAAAAAGGTCTCACTCTGTTGCCCAGGCTGGAGTGCAGTGGCATGATTTTGGCTCACTACAGCCTCCACCTCCTGGGCTCAAGCAATCCTCCCACCTCAGCCTCTCAAGTTTCGAGGACTACAGCCATGTCACCACCTCCCTCAGCCTCTAGAGCAGCTAGGACTACAGCCAGGCCACCACATCTAGCTAATTTTTAAACTTTTTGTAGAGAAGGGGTCTCTTGATGTTGCCAAGGCTAGGCTAGAACTCCTGGCCTCAAGCGATCCTCCCAACTTGGCCTCAAAAAGTGCTGGGATTACAGACATAAGCTACCATGCCAGGCCTGATCTTTCAATCAATTATTATTACCCCCACCAACCAGAACTGGGACTCACTCTAAGAAAGACTTTGCCTACCAAGCTGCATTAATCCATTCCCCGCCCCCCACCCTCATTTTCATTATCCGTCAGCCTAAGCTTGAGATCAGCATGAGGTAAGGGTACCATGTATCAAGGGTCTGTGTTGTACTAGGCATTTTACAAATGTCATTTCTAAGCTTCACCACCCAACAAAGTAGGTCTAATCTCCCCCATTTTACACATAAGGAAACTGAGTGTCAGAGAGGGTGTGTTATTTGTTGCAGGCCTCACAGCAGGCAGAGACTGAATTCAAACCAAAACCTTGCCTGTCTCAATACAAAAAGCAATAAAGAAATGAGCATCACGGTGATCAAGGATATGAATTTATGCCTGGTTATCATTAAGAGTCTCCATGCTACGACTTTACATTGTCTCCAAGATCCTTGCCTGATCTCACATTCCATACTTTAAAAATAGGAGTGAAATCTGAGCAGGAAGAGGCCAGATGAGAAACCAGATTAGGGGAAGACAGCAGGGCAGCTGCACAGCATAACTTGAGGGGGCGCCATTCACATTGTCATCTGTGAATGATGGTCCTTGGAGTTATGCCTGGTGGGAAGAGATTACGGTTGGGAAAGGGGGAAACAGCATGAAGATGAGCAGGAAGTGAGGGGAGAGAGGGGAGCCCCTGAGGTTACCTGGGCACAGGCTTCAATATGGTGTTGGATCATAGGGACCCCTGCCACAGGAAACAGTGGTTTGGGCACCTCAAAAGACAAAGGTCTGAAGCGAGTTCCTGGGAGAGGAGAGAGAACGTTTCGGCTTCCTGCCTTCCCCTGCCCCCATTCCGCCTACCACACCAGCCCAACCTCCTCCCCCCATTCCCCTGGCACCTCACCCTTTTGAGGGCCTCCAATCAGGATCACCGCTTTGAGCATGATGGTGACTGCTACCTAAACTTCAAATCCCAACAGAGAAATCAAGCTCAGATCTCATACCCCAACCAAGCCCCAAAACCCAAATAGCAACACTTAGCCCTCTCCCAAGATGTAAACCCAAAGCTCAATATAGTCTCTGCCTGGACCCAACACCTCACAAATCCCACACATCTCAAATCCCAGCGGAGAAATCAGGCTCAGATCTCACACCCCAACCAAACCCCAAACCCCAAATAGCAGCACTTAGCCCTCCCCCAAGATGTAAACCCAAAGCTCAATATAGTCCCTGCCTGGACAGAACCTCACAAATCCCACACATCTCAAATCCCAACCCAGATTCCAGTCGGCCTTCAAACCTCACAGTGATTCCTCCCAAATTCTGAAATTCACGCCCCACAATTTGATCTCTAAAAGACTTCCCTCTGGCCATGAACAAATTCTGCAAATTCAGAAACCTGGCAGAGACCCCCTTCTCAGACCCAACCCTCAAAATACTGAAGCCTCAAATTCACTGATTCCCAAAGTGTTGTGTCTTCATTCTAGATATTAAGCCCTGAATCCCAATAGTGAACCCTGAATATTGAACAGCAAACCCCGAGTAAGCCTCAGATATTTAACTTAAACCTGAACGTAACCCCCAAGTACTGGACTAACACTGATCTGAATTTGACGAACCCCAATCCCAGCAAAATCCTCTATATGCTGAACATGAATCCTAAAACTAACCTCTATATATTGAACCCCAAATCAAAAGACAGGTTTCCTTGGCATCTCAAACACTGAACCTATTGACCCCCCTCCAGTCCTAATACGGATGACTGGCTGGGTCTAAATCTCTGGATTCGGAGGACTGCTTGATTGCTGACCCTCTGAACCCCACAACTGACTCTGTCCAATAAACCCTGGCCTCTCATGGCCAGGGATTGTGGGACCAACACAGGCGCGGGCGCACCCACGGCCAGCCAGGACCTCGGAGCCCGCCCTCTGTCTAGAGGCTGTCCCCTGCCCCTTACCCCTTCCGTCACCCCTCCACCAGCTCCCTTTACCACTAGCTCCCTTTACTCCAGCTCTGCCGCCCGCTACTGCAAGCTTCTTCCGCGCACGTGTCTTCTCGCAAGTCGCGAGAACTCATTCGCAGGTTCTGCCGGGAATTGTAGTCTGAACCTTTCACCGCTTTCAAACTTAATGGGAGAGGAGAGCGGTGCTGCAGTCCGGGGGCGTGGCCAAGGTATCGAGGGGCGGGGTTAAATGAGAAGAAGGGTGGGGCCTGAGAAGCACAGCCTGGAACTTAAAGACTGGGACCAGAGCTGTCGGGGAATGGGCCCCGGGGCAGCAACCGAAGTGAGAAACTGAGTCCCAGAGGAAAACGGGACTAAGGACAGCAGGGGGTGTGGCCAGCCCTGGAAGGGACGGGCCCGGGGGCAAACAGCCACGAGGGGCTGGGGCTGGAGGCGCACAAAAGAGGAGAAGGCGGGGTCCCGGGCCCAGCCCCCGGTCCCGCTGGGAAGTGAGGGCGCCTTGGACGGTGAGGGCAACTGTATCAGGCTGACTGTCTGAAATGCAGCACCGCGCTAGGCGCTCTCCAGACTTCCCTGCGACTCCAACAGGCTGTGACCTTGGCGTGGGGGTCTGGAATACGTGTGGGCGCGGGTGCAGGCGAGAGGGAATGGCGACGTGGAAGAGCAGAACAGACGCGGAGAGTCAGAGAGCAGCTTTATTAAGCAAGCTGGAGGAAGGCTGTGGGTCCCACCAGCCCCAGGCTCGGCGCCAGGGCGGAAGGTCCGGGGGTGTCGTTCAGGCTACGTCTACGCGAGCGAAGCTCTGGTCCATGCCCAGGCTGTTCTCCACGTACACCTCGTACTTGCCGCTGTCCTGGGGTGTGGCCCGGCGAATGGTCAGCGTCGTGGTGGTGCTGCCGATCTCGAAGAACACCCTGCGGAGGGGCGGCGGGGAGGAGGGCGGAGCCGCGGTCAGTACAAGGGCGCACTAGGCCGGGCTCCTTAGCCAACTCTGTTCCTCCCCGCCCAGTCCCCGCCCCCGTCACTCCCGTCAGATTTCTCCGCTCAGTCCCACCCAAGTTCCAGCCCCAGGCCCTGCCCATGCCGCAGGTCCCAGCCCTCGCCTGTCATCCTCCTCAATGTCCTCCCCGTCCTTGGTCCAGCCCACGTCGGGCGCAGGCTCTCCCAGGATCTCCGCAGTCAGCGTCACGGTGGCGCCTTTGCGCGCCTTAGTGTTGTCGGGTCCCTTTTGAATCTTCGCTGGGACTAGCGGAAGGAAAGGGGAGCGAAACCCCGTGAAGGACCTGGAGATGAGGCAGGGCATCACTTCCCCAGCTAATACCTGGCACTAAATACAGATGCATTTAAACTCGCAGCGTGACGTTGAGCAAATCATTAGCCTCTCTGGTTTCATCTCCTTGGCTGTTAAAGGGACTTATCCCTACCTCTCCTCCTTCTCGGGGTCGAATAGAGTATCAAGAGATAAGGCGGGCGAAAACACCTGAATGTTCACACATCTCACGGTGCCTCCGAGACCGCTCCTGGTAGTGGAAATTGCCCAGAGTTGGGAGCCAGAAGACCCGTGTCCAACCCTGGCTCTGCCTCTGGTTTGCTGTGTGACCTTGGGGACCTGGAGCCGCGTGATGGAAGCCCACAGAGGACTGCTTAGCCCGGGTGGGGCTGGATCCCGAGGTAGGGAAGGACGCACTTGGCTGGCGGCGGCGATGCGCCCAGGCTGTGCCCGGCGCTGGGCTGGTGGGGACCCTATAGCTAGGCCCAGAGGTAAACGCGCAGCTGGACCGGGCTGCGGGCTCTGACTGAGTGGTGCTGGTCTGCGCCCTGGCGCTGCGCCCGGGGCGCGCATACCTTCCACGAGGATGCGCGCCGAGTCG
Source organism: Rhinopithecus bieti (assembly GCF_001698545.2). Classification (NCBI taxonomy): domain Eukaryota; kingdom Metazoa; phylum Chordata; class Mammalia; order Primates; family Cercopithecidae; genus Rhinopithecus; species Rhinopithecus bieti. Next base: position 918,213 of record NW_016818301.1, read on the forward strand.
GAGCACTGGCCGAAGGGGTTGGTGACATTGATGCTGTACTGGCCTAGGTCTGCCAGCTCGCCGTCGCGCACCACCAGTGCCACCACGTCAGGGTCCTCGAAGACGTAGCGGTACTTGGGCCCGTCACGTAGCTCCTTGCCGTCCTTACTCCAGCGGATGAATGGGTCCGGGAAAGCCGAAATGCGGCAAGTGAGCTTGGCCGCGCTGCCCTCGATCAGCACCACGTCCTTCAGCGGCTCCAGTACCCGCGGCGGCCCCTTCTCGCGCAGCTCCTTCCGGGACCTACCCCCGGGCCGAGTCAGGGTCCAGAGCTCCCAAGACAGGCCCGGCGGCAGCCCTTTCTGAGAGTACACCATCTCCTGCCTGCCCCCTGGGCCCGCCAGACCCCTAAACGTGTGGCTTGGTAGGGAAGAGGACTGCTCCTGAACTGCTGCCCTGATAGGATGATGCATTCCTGCCGGCCACTCCTCCACATCTCAGTAAAGACCCTCGCCTAAAACCAGTCATTCTAGAGGCTGCTGAAGCCGCTCAGCCCTTTCCCAACCCCCATTCAAGAATGCGCTCTCTGCAGCTCCCTTCCTCCACAGAACTCCAGCGTTCCCTCTTACCTGTGGCCTCGGTAAGAGGCCTGGATGCGAATAGCCGCACTCTGGACCTGCGGGTCATTGATGTCCAGGGTACATCCAGGAGGTGGGGCCGCAGCCACTGGCTTTTTGGCAGGAGCTGCTTTAGACATCTGGAGAGTGGGCGACAAATATGGGGGTCCAGGTTGAGACAGAGGGTCCCACCTTTAGCCCTTTCCCTCCATGGTCGGAACATTCAGGGGGGTGGAGGAATGAGAGTGTCTGCGGCTTCTCTGAGGATAGGACTTACCGTGGAGGGGTTGACCTAGGGACTTGAGTCGCCTGGCTGGATTGCAGGCAGCACAGAGCCCTTCTGGATGGCACAGTAGGGGTGCAGGCAGGTGCTCAGCCCTGGGCCCGGTTTTATACATCGCTCCCCTCCTTGCCTTGTTTGGCGTGGTTGCCCCAAGCCCCCCGGGACCCCATCCCCCTCCCTCTGACCCAAGCAAGCTCTTTATTTAGCCTGCGGATGCCTGGGATGCTGGCTCAGCCTCTGGGCTAGGCCCGTGGGGGGAAACCCGAGTGGCTCTGGGGTGCACCTCGCGTCAGCACCTGGACAACTGGACAGCTGGATGCTGCCCTGTCCCCTCCCAGGGCAGGGGGTATCCATCCCACTCCTAGTAGGACCAGATTCAGCCCCTAGCTGACAAGAGATCCAGCTTCCTACTGGGGCAGTTTTTCACTCAGGTTGGGCTCTGGATAGTCAGACAACACACCCTGTTGGTAAGGGGTTTCAGTGTTTCGGGGGTGTCCCTGAATAAAGCCAGAGTAGCGACGGGCTTGGGCCTCAGGGCCCCTACAGCTAATGGCAACAGGGCCACGTGGCTGTCAAGACCAATCCAGAAGCTCCTTGCTCTTACCCTGCTCCCAACCCCAGGAGTCCAGGGTTGTCACTTCCACACTGTGCCCCCTGGTGGTAAACTGAGATAAACCGGGAGGGGACGGGAAAGATTTTTGAGAATAGCAGCCCCTCCATGCCATCCCTATCCCCATTCACTCCCCTCGATGTCACATGGTAGGGGCTGTTTAGACTGCACTGTCCTTGGAGATTAGCACCACTACTGGCCCCAACCCTAGGTCTGCCCAAGTCCTTTTTGGGGGCATAAATTGGTGCATCGGGGCATCAGACCACCTGGGGTAAAGGGGTTCAGTGAACCCCTCTGGGGCTTGCCTGGAGGCCAGTCTGCCCAGGCTGGGCACCTGGCAGAAGCATTGCTTCCATTCATTGGAACTACCCGCCCTAGTGTGGGGGCACTGTCACCTTTTGATCAGAGCAATTTTGACATAGCTCTGCTGACATAAATTACCTTTGCTCCTCCGGGTTTGGAACAAGCAGTTCACATGCCATTTCCAATGGAGATGGGAAGGGAGCTCAAGATCAGAGGGGGGGACGGGAGAGGAATTTTACCATTTATCAAGATACGAGTTCAGGCACCTCATTTTTATACAAAACACTTGCAGTGTGTAGGGGATTGGAGATTCTCACAGGCAAACTGTATATCTTCATCGCTAAAATAACAGGTAGGCAAGGCGTTGTTCTGGTCCCTTCCAGCTGGCTTTAACATCCTTTATTTTATGATGATGAGGCTTGCCTCTTCCCTGGGGTCCTGAGAAGCTAGAGAGGCTGGGCTGGGCTGAGCAAAAGGGTTGTCTGAGCTGTAGTCAAGGGGCCCTCAACCTCCATCAGCAACACAGCGACGTCAACTCTCTCTACCCTGGTCAGAGGCTTTGTTCCTTTTACTTTGCCAAGGGCAGAATTTTGAAGGTGGGGATGAGGGGAGCATTTCCTCTGGAGACAAGGAGATCTGGGTCCCCGCCAACCCCCCAACCCCACATCCCCAACCTCAGCGCAGGGCAGCTCAGTCCTAGATCCCAGTGACCATTCTATAGCATTGCAGGGTTGTGGCTAGAATCGAGGTGCTTTAGCACCCAGCAGACCTCCTAACTTGCCATGCGGACAAGAAGGTCCAGGCTAGTGTGTCCCTTAGTCCTAGGAAAATGCTGGACACAGCAGACCAGAGCACTCCCAGCTGGTGCTCTCCATGTGCTCTGATTTGTGCTGTGACATGGAGGGTGAGGGGCGTGGGCCTATCCTAGTGTTTCATTTTGAGATGGAGTCTTGCTCTATCGCCCAGGCTGGAGTGCAGTTGTTGGCTCATTGCAACCTCCACCTCCCAGGTTCAAGCAGTTCTCCTGCCTCAGCCTCCTGAGTAGTTGGGATTATATGCATGCACCACCACGCCTGACTAATTTTTGTATTTTTAGTAGAGATGGGGTTTCACCATGTTGGCCAGGCTGGTCTTGAACTCCTGACCTCAGGTGATCCAGCCACCTTAACCTCCTTGTCCTGGTTTCTTCTGCAGCTCCTCACACTACCTACTCTTGCCAACCATCAGCATGAAACCCACTCTGCTCCAGGGGTCAGGACCAGAACTCCTGCCTGTCTTCTGAGCAGAGTGAATGAGGCTGAGCCAGGATTGGGATGAGGGCTGGCCTATTTCAGAGCCCAGCATCCCCCACATTGTGATGAGGGAACATGTGACAAGAGGTGGGGGCTACCAGAGCCTGGTTGTAGGGGTTCAGTGGATCTGCCAGCATTCCAGAAACTGCAAGGGGAGAAGTAGACCACAGTCTCCCCTGCCTCCAGGAATAAGGAGAGGTGAGGGTCAGAGGAGGGGATTGGAAGGACCCAAAGTGCTAGCTGGTATATTCTGGAATGTGTGTGTTGGGGAATGCCCAGAGAGGGCTAAATGCCCCTGTCCCGGACTCACCCCTTCCCAGCAATCTTCCCCTCCAGCCATACCTCCCAACAGACACACAGGTTATGCTGCTTGCCATTTTTATTTCCTTGTGACAGACAGACAGACAGCTGGATGGCTGGGAGGGATGGTCAGGACAACATGGGCAGTAGGGATCGGATGAAAGGGGAAACTTCATAAAAGTCAATAAATAAATAAATATGAATGGGAAGAAGGCCAAAGGCCATGGAGGGGTGGTGGGGACATCCTTGGGCCAGCAGAGGGTGCCCGGGGCTGCATCCACTGGACAGGAGGACAGAGCGAGCTGAGTGACTGCTGGCCTCCAGCTCTCCATGTTTCTCCTCTAAGGGATGCTGACAGCTGGCCCACCCCACCTCCACCTGAGTCCTCTCTTCTCCCTCCACCGCCTCGCTGCCTTCTCTCATGTCCCAGCCCTGGGCCCTTGCCACTGTATCTGTGTCCTGGCCCTGCTTTGCCACACTGACTCCCAGCCTACTGCCCTGACACCCTGGGTTCCTTCCTCTTCCTCCTCTCCAGCCATGCCCATCTTCCTTGGTTCTCCCTGAGATGCACTGACCCCCAACCCAGAACCTTCCTAGAGCCTCCTCCTTCCTGTCCCTCGACTTCTTTTCCTCTCCACTTTCCCATTCCCCTCTTGTCCCTCTGCCTGTTCCCACCCTGCCCAGCCTGGCCAACTGGTCTCCCACTCTGGCTTTGGCCTGGGGTGGCATCAGGTCGAGGCCCTGGGGTCTCTGTCCTTGCAGGTCTATGAGGTAAGAGCCCGGCCAGATGCTGCTGCTGGTGGTAACCGAAGCCCCAGGCCCGCCTGGCTCAGCGTGGGCCCTGGAATGTCCCGTGGCATTGGTGGGAACCCCAGTTGAAGCCCGAGGCCTGGCTGTGGTCCGTGCCTCTAGGGGCCGCCAGGGTAGGAGCGCAGCAGCACCTTGTGGCGGGTGGCGGCCTCAGCCCGGCGCCGCCTCTGCTCGCCCAAGAACTCCTTGAGCCGGTTGGTGGTGAAGGTGAGGGTCTGGCGGCGCAGTTTCATCAGGTAGGCGTCCTGCAACCATGGGTGGGCCAGGCAGTCCTGCAGGGAGGGCCGGCTCCTGCCAGGCAGAGCCAGGGATAATGAGCCTGGAAGGATGGCTCTGGGAGCTGCCAGGGCTCTGTCCTCCTGCAGACCCATGTCCCAATCCTGGATCCACCCCTACATGTGTGATCTTGGGCAGCTCAAGAGCTCAGTTCCCCAATCTCTGGAATGGGGACAGTGATTCTGCCTCGCATGGGGTTGCCTCAGGCTTTAAATGGTGAGTAGTATGACCATTTAGTAGAAGCAGCAGACTTCTTCCTAAGAGCAGGGGAGGAGCTGGGGAATCTCTGGCACAGGCCCAGCCAGGGGCAGGTGACACTGGGGGATGGCAGGTGTGGGGCTCACTCACCAGGGATGTACTGAGAGGACCTTTCGCAAGAAGAGGGTGGCGCTCTGGGATGTGTTGGGGTATAGCTGGAAGGCATCAAAGCGGCCCCCCACAATCCGAGCCTCCGTTTCCTGGGGGTCTGGCTCATAGAACGGGGAGCGTCCACTGAGCCTGTTGGGGAAGATAGCTTGACTGACATAGGCAGACTGGAGGCCAATACCCAGGCCGGGAAGGACATTAGTGTCGGGCGCACAGTGCTCAGGACCATGCTACTCCGTACCTGAGTGTGAGTGTGCGGTGTGATGTGTGTACAGGGGAGATGGGACATAGCGGAGAGGGTGTTGGTAGAAGGTGAGTCCGGGAGCTCACTGTGTGGGCAGAGAGGGCTGTGGCGGGTAGGGGACACTCACATAATGTAAGTGAGCACACCCGCTCCCCAGATGTCCGTGGCAGAGCCGATGGGTCCTCCCTTCACCATCTCCGGAGCTGACAGGAGACAGAGGCCAAGCTGACCCAGCTTCCTGGTGGCAGGGAAGTGGGGGCGGGGGAGGTCCCTGGGTGCTTGAGCAGCAGGACAATGCCCAGGTCACCAGACCATGGGAATGACCAAAGTGGCAGGCCCTGAAGGCCAGTAGGCGGGACAGAGGTGGTGGCATACTCCAAGAGACATATGGGACACCTGAGGAATTAGCCCGGGCACAAAATGGAGGGGGTCCCCAGAACTCCAGAGGGGCTGAGAAACAGGGTGACAAGCTCCCTTGGATCAGCTCCAAGGTATGGCTTCCATTCACAAAGAGTGTGGCTGACACCAAGATTAAAAGCCTTTAAAATCAGCCTGGCTGGTTCTAATCCCAGACCTGCCCTTTCTAGCTATGGCACCCTGGGCGATTTACTAAACCTGCCTGGCTCTCCATAGCCTCATCTGTAAAGTGTGGCCTGTAGAACCACACTAAGGAAGAGAGATCATGAACGTCAAGCATTTAGCAGGTTGCTCAATGGTAGCTGGTTCTCCTTATTTAAATAAAATAATAATTGATTCTCCTGTCTTTTTGGCTTTAGCAAATCCCACCTCTAGCATTTATAATTGTCTGATTGCACAAATCCTTAACATCAGATGTACACCTCAGTTTCCTTATCTGTAAAAGGGGGCTAATATTGTGCCACACTCCACGATTATTGTAAAGATCAATTGGAAGAAAAATCCACATACTTCATTCATTGCTTGCATACAGTAATCACTCAATAAGTGGCACATATGTAAGTGAAGTGGGGTGAGCCCTGGCTGCTGCCTCTCTGGCAGTGCCCTGTCCCCACCCTGGCTGGCAGCTGGTCCCCTCACCCATGAACTCCAGCGTGCCCGTGCGGTGGCCAAGGGGCTGAAGGGCCTGGGGGTTGTAGGGCTGGGCACTGCCAAAGTCCACGATCTTGAGGGCGTTGTCAGGGGCCAACAGCAGGTTGTCTGGCTTGATATCTAGGTGGAGCACATGGCGGCTGTGGAGGTAGTCCAGGCCTTGTAGCAGCTGCACCACATAAGTGGCCACGTCGTCCTCGGAATACCGGAACCTGGGAGAGCAGGGGTGCAGCGGATGACATCTGGCCCAGCCTCCCCTACCTCTTCCTCCCTACTCCCCCAGAATGCCCAGCTACCTGTCACTGAGCCCACAGAGGAGCTCTCGGTTGCCGCAGCTCTCAGCAATGAGCACGAGGTACCGAGGGGTGATGTAGGCCTCATGCAGGGACATGATCCGCTCGTGGTGCAGGGTCCGCAGCACCTCGTACTCCTGCAGGACCCGCCGCTTGCCCTCGGCAGCATAGGGCACGATCTTGGCCACGAACGTTCGCCCCGTGGCGTTCTCCCGGCACGCTCGCACAACACCAAAGCGGCCCCTGTGTGTCGGGGGGAGGGTTACCACAGGCTCAGAGGACAGGAGGGGAACACTTCCACAGTGAAGGCTAACGGAGGAGAGCAGGGACCCCTAGGGGCAAGAATGCAGCAGTTCCAGTGTGAGCTCCAGAGTTCAATCCTAGAAACCAGGCTTCGAGTCCCAGCTTTGCCACTCACTGGCTCTGTACCTTAGGTAAATCCCAGAGCTTCTCTAACCTCAGTTTTGCCACCTGTGAAATGGGTGATGCTAACAGCGCAGTGTCTCTCAGAGTTGTGAAGATTTGATGAGATCACATGGCTAAAGCCCGCAGTGTAGTCTGGCACATTTAAACTCAATGATTCTAATAACCCAGGTCTCAGCACCTCCCCTCACCCCAGCCAGTACCGTCTGGTCTTCTCTCCGAAGCCATGCGCTCCAGACATTTGACCCACTCCCCTATGTCCTCTTCCCTTCCCCAGCCCTGCTTGCCTGGCTTTCTCCTCCAGGAAAGTGTAGGGTTTCTGAGGGGGGCCCTGTCGAAGAGTGGTACCCTCAGGCCTAGGAGAGCTTCGGGGACTGCTCCCAGGGGAGCTGACCACCTCCTTGGCTGGGCTGAGACTCTGCACAGTCACCTTGGTAGGCTCAGGAGGGGGCTCAGGGGCTGGGGGCTCAGGGGCTGGTGGTGCAGACACGAAGGAAGTCACCACATACACAGGAGTAGAGGAAGACGCTGGTTTAACCCCTTGAGGAGTAGAGGCTGGGGTCGGGGTCCCAGTGTCAAGGACGAAAGACTTGGGCTCACTTGGGGTGACCTGGGTACTGAGTGGGGTGGGCTCTGCTTGCCGGGCAGCCTGCAGGCCCCTGTGTCTTCGTGGAGGGGTCTGGGGTGGCGGACCCACAGCCTTGAGCGAGGACAAGGCCTGGCTAGGGGCTGTGGGGGGAGATGAGGGGCTGACAGTGACTGATGGGGGGGTGGGGGCAGCAGGAGCTGGGGGTAGGGGCAGTGAGGTAGGAGAGTCAGGAGGCAGGGCCCTGGCTGGCCCTGAGGTGACAGGGGCCTCTTGGTGGGCAGCAGATGGCACAGCTGAAGAATCTAAGAGACAAAGAAAATCATCACTACGGTGCCTTGCAGCAAGGCCATGGTGCTCCACAAGAACCCTATGCTCAGGGCCCCCTTCTTCCCCCACCCCACACCTTTGCACTGACCTTGAGCGCCCCTGACAAAGACCTTCTCAGAAGGGTTGCTGAAGGGCCCCTGCCCAGCACGGTTGGCACAGGCCACACGGAACCTCACAGTCATGCCAACTGGCAGGTGGCTCACGTTGTAGTAACAGTCGGGGATGCCTGAGCTCACAGGGTGCCACACAGACTCCCCTATAGGCAGTATGGGGGAGGGGCTGAGGTCACAGAAGGGGTGGCCCCAGCTCCCACAGTGCTACCTGTGGAGCCCGGGAGGGCACTGGCCTTCCCAGACTCCCCCTGCCGTTCCCCCCACCCTCCGGCTTCCCCATCCTCACCATCCACTAGCCGCTCCAGGGTATACGTGCAAGGTGCCCGGCTGTCTCCCGGCTTCCACAGCACCAGCGCCGTGTCCTGGTAGGTCTGGGGCACCTCTGGAGGAGCTAGCTTTCCTGGGACTCCTGGCAAGAGAAAGAAGAGTCCCAGTGAGCCCCTACATCCCAGCTAAGAGCCCCTCAAGCCCTGCCCCGCTATCCCCCTCACTACCCGCCCCGGGGCCCTGCCCCAGGCTCACGGGCCACAGCCACGGTACAGGAGCTGGTGATGCTGCCCAGGACGTTGGTGGCAGAGCACTCATAGAGCCCGGCGTGCCGCTTGCCCACCCGGGGGATGCTGAGCAGCTGCCGCCCATCTTTGCAGGACACGATGATCACTGAGGGCTCTGACCTCAATGACTTCTTGTCTGGAGACAGGGAGAAGCAGGAGGAGCTGGTGAGTGAGCTAGCACTTGTCCAGGCCCCCTCACTCACTCCCCACTCCAACATCCCCGCAACCATGCTCAGCCCCCACCCTGGCCTAGCCCCTCCCATCCCCTGGGCTCAGGGCCACTTGCTGGCCTCCCTCTCTGTGACAGGCAGTTTCCTTACCTTTCATCCAGGAGATGTGCGGTGCAGGGCAGGCTGCTGGCAGGCAAAGCAGGGTGGCTGCCTCCCCCTCCAGCAGCACCTGGTCCTTGAGTTTGATGTGGAAGACTGGGGGGAAGTCTGGAGGAAAAGCAGAGACAGCCATCTGTCTGTGGGGGCCCTGACCCACTTGCCGCTGAGGGAGGGGTGGAGAAGGCCTGCAAACAGCCATCAGGAAGCAGCATGAAACCTTGTCTCTTCCCAGGCAGATGTGGAAAGTGGAACCCCAGGCCATGCCTTCAAGAATTTTCTTTGGGGCGAGCATCACTTTCCCCAGGCCCTCACTGTGCTGGACTGCTTTTTCCTTGCACTGACTATTGATGATGCTACTTATGTCATGGGTTTGTAAATCACTGAGAGCAGGGCCTGGCACTAATTAAGTGATCTATAAGCATTTGTTAAATAAAATAAAAGCAAACAAATATTGAAAAACTATAATGGTTAAGATCCTGCAAGACCCACCCTCTCTGGGGCACAATAGGGCAAGTGAGAAAAGAATTGAGATGAGTTAGTGACCTGAGCTGAGATGGGACCGAATGAGGAATGTTCTTGCAGAACATGCAGTCTCAAAAGAGTTGCAGTCTAGGAAAATGTGGGCAGATCCTGGAAGCGTGTCGGCCTCCAGGCCCCTCTTCCCACCTGCCATCCGGGGACAGGGTCGTAGGTCTCCTATATACTCCTTCAGGTCAATTAAGTGGTAAGAGCTTTTGAAGGGGCAAGAGACAGTATCTGCCTGACCTTGGGCAAGTCATTTACTCTCTCAGAAGCTCCATTTCTAATCTATAAATCAAGGAAAATAATACCGCGCCCACAGGATTCTTGCTGTGACAATTACAAAGGCATGTCAAGTGTCTGCCATACAGTAACTGATTATAAATACTAACTTTTCTTGTTGCTAGCATTATCTCAATAATATGGCCAGCAGAGAAGCATGGAGCAGACCCCCAGAGAAAGGCTGTTTCAGCAAAGCAGAGAAGCTGCCTTCACAGCTAGCTGGTGGCTGTGCACATGGTAGGGCTAGGGATGAGACCAGTTTTCCTTCCTCCAATGTAGCCAGCCTGTGACTCCTTAGTGCCCTGAGGATTTGAGTGCATGATCCCTGGGAATATCCCTTTAGAAGAATCCCAGTTCGGCCATGGGGGTGGTGGGTGAAGGGTGGGGATAGGGGAAGACTTGGGGGTGGATTTTATTCACCTGGGCAGAGAAAGCTGAGGAGCCTTGGGAGCCCCAGCTGCTGCCTGTCTGAAGAATTGTGGGGGACTGGGAGTGGGGATGAGCCAGGCAGGAGAGGAGTACTCAGCAGGAGTGGTGATCAGGATGGCAGTGTGCCCCCTTCCCGCTGTACCCCACTGCTCCCCAAGGAGGGGTCCCACACTGAGGCTCCAACAAGGCAATGTGAACAGTTTCTCAATGGCTGCCTCCAGGCCAAGTGAGGGTACTGGGTAGCAGGGAGAGAGAGAGAGAGGCCACCTCTCTCAGAGGTGAAAGTGACCCAGGCCCAGCCCTGCCAGCCCCGCCAGCCCCACTCCCATTCCCAGGGGCCAGCCCTGGTTGTTAAAGTGGACTAGGACAGCCTTGTTTCTGCAGAGAACAGGGAGCAGATAAGGTAAGGGGACACTGCCTAGGCAGGAAATCAGCCGCATAAGCAAAACTGGGCCGGGAGGGAGGCCCCAGGTGGGAAGGATCAGCTGTCCCCAGGCCTCTCTGCTGGCTGATTGCTTTCTTTCCCCTTCATTCTCCACCCTCCCTTCCCCACGAGCGGCCCTTCCCTCCCTCTTTTTATCTCACTGCAGCCCCCTTTGCCCTGGCCAAGGCTGGACACAATCCCTACAGGCCCAGATGAGGCAAGACTCGACAGCCACTCCATTCTGAGTTTTACCAGGAAATGGGGGAAGAACAGGACTGGTGGCTTGTCAAGATCCTGCACATAGCCTGGCTTCACGGACTCTCTCCTTTCCTGCATGCTGCTCTGGAAAACCCAACCTCCCGAAGCCTTTGCTTGTCATCCTTGAGTAATGCGCCTTTTTCAGGGGGGATGGGGTGACCCCACGTGGGGAATGCCTCCCTGTCTGGAGCTCCAGGACACTCAGGCAGAGAAACAGAAGAGGGCAAAGAGCTAGCAAAGAGCTCCGAAGACTGCTTTTCTGTACAGAAGGGTCAGGGAGGGGCAGTCAGGTGTTCGGAGCTGCAGGGCAATGGAGACTTAGGGGGCACAAGACAGGTCGTGGTCCTCTAGGCTGGAGAGAAAGTGAGTGTCTTTGGGTACACACCCAAGCACACACACATCTAAAGGGGGGACTGTGAGGGCAGGAGAGCCCTGTATCTTGAGCTCCTTGAAAAGTGCAGCCAGTTACAGAAACCTTCCAGGGTCTCCCAGGAGAGAGGAGGCCAGTCCCTGACAGACATAAGTATGGTGTCCTGAAGCCGTTTCCGGGACCTGGCTGCAGAAGGTCACACAGTTCAACTTCAGCTGCTCCACTTACTAGCCCTGCGACTTGTACAGATCCTTAGCATCACTAAGCCCGTTTCCTCACCTGTACAATAGAGACAATGATACTAATATTTTCCAAGCAATGCTGCAGGATTGAATAAGGCAGTGCTTATAAAGTGTTTAATAGAACACTTAGCTTTTCTAATGAATGCCAGCTACTGCTATTGTTATAGTTGTCTGAGCAGACCCCTTCCACTAGGCTCGTCAAGGTGGCCCACCTCTCACCAGCCATGACAGCTCCCTGATATGGGTAGGGAAGAGCAGGAGGGGAGGAGGGTCCTCACCCAGCAGGCCTCTATTACCTGACTCACTGCGCACGTACTGGTGACCCAACTCCTCTTGGACGCTGGCAGAGAGGTTTGGTTGCGATAACCCCTTGTCCTTCCGCTGCCGAGAGAAGCCCCAGCGGAGCCGGCTTCGGCTTTCCCCTGGAGCTGTGAAGACCCAGGCCCGTTAGCACTTGCTCAGTCGGTACCAGCAAGTTCACACCTCTCTGCAGCCCTCAGCCCAGAGAACCAGAAGGAACACCTAGCCCCGCCCTGCCCTGCTGCCACCCCTACTTTCCTCCCCTCCAGCCTTGCCGATTCCACCCTCGGGGCCTCAGCCTGCCCTCGTGGGTGTCCCCAGCCCCTCTGCTCCTCCCACAGCCTCTCTCCAGCGCACCCCACCCTCCTCTGCACCTGCTGCCCTACCCCTGCCCCTCCTTACCTGAGGAGCCCGACGTGGCGCTGGCCTCGGAGCCCAGGGACTCCGCGGAAGGCGTGGTGGCGCCGGCCTGGGCGGCCAACTGATTGTGCGGAAGGCCGAGGCGCCGCAGACTCTCGCCCTCGGACGTGGCCCTGCGAAGCCGCCCGAATAGCGGTGTGCTGCGGCCCGACGCGCCCCCCGAGTCCTCGCTGCTGCCGCTGCGCTGCAACCGGCTCGACAGCCGCTCCAGGGTGGAGCTCAGCCGCCTGCGCATCGCCAGCACCGGGGAGCCCCGCGCCGAGCTCCCGCCCTCCGAGCTCTCTCCGTCCCCGCCGCGGGCCTCCCAGGCCGGGTGGCGCTGCGCGGGAGGGGTCCGCCGCAGCCGCTGGGACAGTGAGAGCGAGAGGCGGCGGACGAGGCCCGGCTCCCCGACTGCCCTGAGGTCCTGCACCGAGCGCGAGCGCTCAGGACGTCGCACCAACTCCAGCGGGGTCCCCGCTGGACTGGGACGGTATATGCCATCCTCCTCCTCGGCCCCGCGGAAGGGGCCGCGCTCCTCCGAGCGGGAGCGGCTCAGCAGCCGCAGCCCCCGCGACAGGGGCGACTCGCGGCTGCGCTTGAACTTAGCCTCGAACACGGCCTCCGACTCCAGGTTTTCGATGCTGCTGCTAAGACTGCTGCCTGGCCTGGGGGGGACCGTGGGAACTCGGGCTTTCTCGGCTAGCACCGGGGGAGTCCCGGCTGAGGGCACGCGCTTCTCAAGGGCTCCCGGAGGTGGGGAGGCCACCCTGGCAAAGACAGCCGCGTGGGGCTTGAGCTGTGAAGGCGACGCGGCAGGGCCCTGCGGAGGGCCCTGGGCGTAGCCTGACAGCTGGAGGGACTGAATGATCTGGGCATAGGGCGTGAGGGGCAGCGCTAGGGTTTGCAGAGCCTCAGGGCGTGGTGCAGGCTTGGAGGCTCGCGCTGGTTCTGGCCTGGGCTCTGGGGCCTTGTCTTGGGCAGGCTGGGGTGCGGGAGGATGCGGAGCATCACTAGGTGTGGTGGCAGAAGGTTCTGCAGACTTAGGGGCACTGGGTTTGGGGACGCTGGGCCGTGCAGGGCTGGATGGCTGGGCCTCACTGAGGGCAGACAGGGAAGGAGACTCCTGTAGCCTACGGGCCCCAAGCCTGGCCACGGGGATCTCGAGGGGCGCCCCCGCTCGGCGGTGCCGGCCCCGGGGCTCTGCCTCACCCTGGGAGAAGCTGCTGCTCTTCTGCAGGCCCCTGTTCTCGAGTGGGGGCTGGTGGTGGGGCGCTGCCTCGCTGGAGGCAGCTCGTGCCATCCGGGGATCCCGGGCACGGCCCCCCAGGCTCTCCAGCAGGGGACCCCTGAGGCCGCTGACCTTGCCATCCTCGGGGCCTCCCCGCAGCAGCCGCTGGCGCAGGGCCTGCAGCCTCTGGGCATACTCGCCCTCACCCAGGCCTCCCCGGGCCAGGCGGGTGGCTCCCGGGCTGGGGCTCCGGCGCTGCGGCAGTTCCACAGACGCCGCCTTCTGCAGGCCCCGGCCCGGCTCCCGCGGCCCGGCCCGGGGCAGGGCGCTCTCGGCGGAGCTGCCCCTACGGAGTTCTCCCCGCCTGGGGCTAGCCCCAGCTGCAGGCTCCTGGCCTAGGGAGGGGAGGGCCTCGGGGCTGGGAGCCTCCTGGTCCTGAGAGGGAGCCCTTCCCTGCTCCTGCCAGTCCATGGGGGTGGCAGCCCCCGTCTCTGGGGTCCCCAGGGCCTCATCCTCAGTGGGAATATCGGTGAGGGACACCCGGGAGCCTGAGAACTCGGGCTGCAGTGGGCGGGGCACTGAGGGCAGCTCTTCCAGCTCTTCCTCTTCAGAATCGGAGGAGGATGAGAGCCCCCCACTGGGGGGTGGCCTTCTGGGCATGGTCACCCACACCCGCTCTGTGGGGGCCCGCAGCAGCTCCGGGATGGGGCGCAACACCAGGTGGCATTTGTAGCTGATCTGGGAGCGCTGGAGACAGGGTACTGGAGTCAGACCTGAGGGACCCCTGGGGCAGGATTGTCCCCCCCAGCCCCACCTCAGCCCTGGGGAAGAGGCCTGAGCATGCAGAGGGTCAGGGAACAGGCAGGAAGCTGGGCATGGAGCCAGTGAAAGCGAGAAGACAGGAGCAGGAGATGAAGACCCGGGAGGGGGAAGGCGGTGCTAGAGAGAAGGAGAAGGTGGAAAGCATAGAGGCTGGCCTGCCACACTCACCTGCCACCTCCTCCGGGAGAGGAATAGCTTCAGGTGATCCGTGCTCATCTCTGCGCCCTTTGCCTGAGTCTGCAAACCCAGGAAAGAGGGCTTGAGGGAAAGCTGTCAACCTAGACCCTCCAGGTTTGGCAACAGAGAGACAAAGTCCACGGGGTGGGGTGGCAGGAGAGAGTGGATCAAGCAGCACTGAGTCTGGGCTCCTGGGGGTCCCCTTCCCCTTGGGTCTGTCAGGACAATGCCTACAGCCAGGGTGTCCTTAGGGACAAATCCCCTAAAGCCCCCAAGGGAGAGGCAGAAAACTGGTGGCTCCCAGAGGTAGGCTTCTGAGCTTCCACCAGGGCTCATGGCCCTGTCCTGGTAAATCAGCTGCCCTGGGAGGCCTGTGCTCTTAGGCCCCTTACCTAAGCCCTGGCTCCCCAGCTCCTCTCTGTCTCCATGTAGGGCCAACACCCCAGACATCTGGAGCCTTGGTGGTCCAGACCAAGACGGATGCTTCCCTCGGCTACCCACCCAGGCTCTCTCTTCCGGAGCTCATTTCAGGTCTGAGAAAGGAGGCTCTTAATTCAACTCCTGACACCAGAATGACCTCAGCCTTCAAGTGACCTGGCACAACCCTCCGTGAACAGTTTATTCAGGCGCTCTTTCCAGACTCATTTGCTGAACCCCCACTCCCAAATCCCCAAGACCCCATCAATGCCTGGCACTGTGCCCTGAGGCACTGGGGTTTGAAGATGAACCAAGAACCTGCCCACATGAAGCTCATAACTGAGGGGCTGAGCCTGCCTGGTCACCCCCAACACTAGTGTGTGGGACGAGTGCAGGACAGAGATGGAAAGGCAGAAGTCAGGAAGACCAGGGTCTGGTCTCAAGCATGGGGGAGAATTCCACTGAGGATGTCCAGGATGGAGAAGTCCAGATGCATGCCCTGCAGTCCAGGATACCCCCAACTCCATCCCTGATTTGAGCCTGTTTCCTTGTCAACAAAATGGGACTAATAATGTCTTCCTTTGCAAAGCTATTGTGAGGCTAATAGGTCGTATGTATATTCAATGCCTAACGTGGTTACTGTACATAGTAGGTACTCAATAAATAGAACTGTTAGTAACATTCTCTCTCCCTCCATCTTTTGTGCCACCACTTTGCAGACCAGACTCACTTTGAACCAAGGATGTTCTAGGGTCTCCTCTGCGGTAGGTCTCCTGTGAATGAATGAGGATTAAGAAGGGATTTATCATTCAGTCATCCAGTCAGTCAATAACTGTTTGAGCAAACAGGGCTCCTAAGGACTTGGGGGCTTGCATGTTGAGTGGCAGGAGTTTGGGAGGAGCAGGCAGGTGGTATGAGGGTGACCCTGCAGGTGGGGGCTCCCAGGGCCTTGTACTCACAGCTGGTCCTGCACCAGCACTTTGATGAGGAAGCCCCGGGCCTCCCTGCTCAGGCTCAGGAATGTGGTCTCCTCGAAGGCCACGTTGTAGTTTCGGATGTTCATCAATGTTGTCCGGTCATTTTCCCCAACAAATGGGGAGATTCCTGTCAGACTGCAGAGGTGAAGAGGGCTGTCGTGAGGGGCAGGTGGGGACAAAAGGGAATGCCAGTGGAGGCACAGGGCTGGGGACAGGTGGAGGCTCTGGGGTTGTTAGGATGACAGAGGCTGGGCAAATCTGGGTAAGAGGTGAGGCTGCAGACTCTCTTCTGCCCTGTCCCCTCCCCAGCCCCCTGATGGGCAGAGAAGGGGTGCTGCCTTGGGGCCTAGTGGCCTGTGCTTTAGAGGACCTGTTCCATCCATCCTCCAGTGTGGCCTCTCCATGAGTGAAGAGTCTGTGCCAAGGGGATGTGCCCACCCTGAGCTCCACTCCCTTCGAGTCCAAGGTTTAGACACTCAGAGCCAAGGAGTTCCCTGCCTCCATGGCCCTGAGCCTGCGCTGGGCTCTCTCCATCCAGGGTGCCCACCTCTTACGGAGGGATGTGGGGACAAGCAGAGTGTGGGCATGCAGACCAGGGTGTCCACCTTCATGCACATGAGGCTTCTTGCAGTACAAGAAGGAGTGGGGGGTGTGGAAGAGAAGGGAGTGGGCTGTAGCCCTGCAAAGGTCAGGGGTGGACCTGCCAGGAGACTGCTGGGACACTGCAGAGGGGTCCTTACCAGAGGAAGGCAACGACGCCCACAGGCCTGTGAGAAAAGGAGAGTGATGGGTAAGAGGACTGCACCGCTCTGACTGGAAGGGAGCAGTCCTTTGCTACTGCTGACCTGAGTGAGCTGTTACCTCCCTGGGAACACTGCCATGGACAATGGGCACAGGAGTGGCTTCTTCAGGGAGGACCCTGAACCCACAGGTCCAGATATGCCTGGAGAAGTCCAGGGTCATGGCAAGGCTGGCCCAGGAAGCCCAGGGAAGTCTGGGGAACAATGGGACCATGCCTGCCTTACTGGAGGAGGCATGCTGGCTGCTGAGGGCAAGGCCCAGCTTCCAGGGGAGACGAGGAGTCAAGGACTAACAGGGCTGAGGCCTTGAGAGAATGGGGCAGCCCTGACTCATGACGGGCAAGGAGTAACATGGGCAGGAAACCCTGCAAGCAATGCCTCCAGCCCACTGTCAGAAGGAATCCAGGCTCGGTAAATCTCCCTGCCAGTCAGCACATCCCCAGCACAGCCCCAAGGGCAGCTGCCCTGGCCCACCTAGCCCAGCATGCCAGCCTTACCAGATGTCAGTGACTCCAGACACGGGGCTCTGATTGACAATCTCGGGTGCTACAAACTCAGGTGTGCCATACTGGCAGTACTGGGGCTCTCCTGGAGTCAGCTCCTGGGCATTCCCAAAGTCACAGATCCGCACCTGCTCTTCACCCGCGGCACCATCCCACACCAGCAGGTTCTCAGGCTGGAAGACACAAGGCGAGGTGTGGGGGCCAAATGAACAAGGAAGGACAGTCCACCTCCTGGCTCCCACAGGGCCTGTCTGCTCTCCAGTCCCCACCTCACCTTGACGTCGAGGTGCAGCACGTGGCTCTGGTGCAGGTAGTGTATTCCCTCTAGCACCTGCCGCATATAGGCCCGAATCTGTGGAAACAGGGGGCCCAGAGTCTGTGGGGGTAGGGTGGTATGTGTCTGATCACCTCCAGGGCGGCAAGCGGTCAGGCTGTGCCTGTAGAATAGCCTTCAGATGGCTCATGGAAGGGGCTGAAACACAGGTTTGGGGTTGCAAAGATCCAAGGCTACCATGTGCACCGGAGGGTACAGCACAATTACAGGGAGGAGCCATCGCATATTAATAAGTAGAATTGTGCAGTGCACAATATGTACAGCCTGACATGGCAGGACTGCAGCAAGATCAATAAAATCTAGGTGGGGCTCCTTCCAGGAGAAATGTTTGGGGGATGCTTATGTGATGGAGTGGGAAACAACAGTTAGGAACTGGGGTGGGTTTGCTGAGATTTAGAGACAACAGCGCAAGTCCCAAATAGATGGGGGTCTGGTATCATTGGATGGGGACTCTGCTGCCTGCCTAACAGTGCTCTCTGCCTCCACCCCTGGCTTCCTGTGGGCACAGATGGCACACTCAGGACCCATTTTGTTGATTCACAAAGCTCAGGTGGGTGAAGGCCAGTGACCAACCTGGCCCCTACCACCCACTGCCCTCACCTCAGACTCACACACGGTGGGTTTCCTGGCCATTCGCTCCAGCAGCTCCTCTGTGCAGCTACGTCCCAGATCAAGGAGAACAGTGCCCATTGCCAACTTCTCAACCCACCCCAGAGCTCAGGGCAGGTCCCAGCTCAGCATGAGGTCCTCCATTCCCTTACAGAAGACCTGATACTAGTCAGAGACTATCTCTCCCCTCCTCCACATGTACCGCCTCCCCACCTCCTGTCTTCTGAGGGCACAGGTGGGACACCCCTGCTTGAACTCCCACTTTCTATGGGATCTCAGACAAGTCACTTCACCTCTCTGAGCCTAGGTTCCCCCAGGAGTAATACGGGAATGAAATTTCCTCTCCTGCCCACCCTGTAAAGCATTTGTAGGGATCAAATTACAGCAGAATTTCGTTGACTGTGGATGGGACTTCTTGACTCTATTTGAGAATGACCTAGAAGGTCCATGACACGGAATAATTTGTCATTTTGCTGAGGTTTGAATTCAAACAGTGCAGGCAGGAGGCTCATGAGCAGGTTACGGTCACCCTGCTACTGGGGTGATGAGCCGATCACCCAGCATCCTTACCTTAGTGTGCCTTTGCTTAACCACAGCCTTCATGAAAGGGTAAAATCTGTTCCTTATGAAAACAGCCTCCAAATAAAGCCAAGTATTGATCTGAAATGGGGTCACTTCAAATATGCAGATGCATTGTACTGCATTTCATGATGAAAAGCATAGGCCACATGCTAGCTGTGTGACCTTGGGCAAGTTATTTAACCTCTCCATGCCTGTCTCTTCATCTGTAAAACGGGGATAATACAAGTTAATGATAAAATTCTAGGAGATAGGAATATATGAGGATTAAATAGGTTAATATTTGTAAGACTCTTAGAACACTGCCAGGCATACATGAAATGCTATGTAAATTGAAGCTAACAATGGGCTTAAAACTGTTGGTTTTCATAGCAGTCTCCAGATGTATCCCTCCCAATTTTCAATAGGACTACTTTGTAAACTGTAAAACATGTTGCCTATTGGATGTTATAAGGACCAGTCATTTAGGCATGGATCCCCCCAGCCACCAGCCTGTCCCAGGATACAGCTCCGTGACAATGACCAGTCCTCGGCGCCTCTCGAAGGCCTCATGGAAGTAGAGGACACAGTCGTGCTGGAGCCTGGCCAGCAGCCGGGCCTCCCGACGTGCTGATGCCTTTGGCTTGGCCTGGCTGGGGATGAACTTGGCCGCAAACTCCAGGCCGGAGCTACGCTCCACTACACGCCGCAGGTAGGAGAAGGCACCCCTGGTTGACACAGGGAGGGGGTCAGAGATCAGCCATCACTGTGGCCCTCTCCACCCCTCCCAGCCCTCAGACCCAGCAGCTTCTCTCGGCCCCCACTGGCTTCCCTCCTAGCCTCACACCTGCCGATCTCCTGGTGGATGTCATAAAAGTCGCTGAGTCTCCTTCCTCGATGGTCCTCATCCTCCCCGACCCCCTCGACCTCCATAGCTGTCTGAGCTGGGGCAGAGATGTCATGGTGTTAGGTGGGAGGGGAAGAAAGCAAGTAGGCCAGAGACTGGGACAGGTGGACAGAGGAAGGAGACAGAAGAGGTGCAAGAATGTTGGGGGCTCAAGGTGGAGGGCTGGGCTGGGGGTGTGGTGGCTGGGAGTCCAGGGCTGGCTGCTTCCTGGGCAGAGCATGGCGGGGGTGTCACATCAGATTCCAGGAGGTGGACGCTTTACCTTTCTCCGGAACACGTGCCCACCTGAATGCACAGCCAACTCTGCTTTGCAGGAGACCTCGCCCGCCAGGTTCCGGGCGGTGCAGGTGTAGACGCCTCCATCCTGGGCCCCCGTGCTGAGCACCACCAGGGAGCACTCATTCTCCTCATACACGAAGCTCACATGGCTGCTCTCGATCAGCAGCACCTCGTCCTGCAGAGTTGGGTCTCACCTTCAGCCTGGGCCTGGCCTCACCTCTGCCTTGGGGCCAGGAGCCGCTGTTCCAGACCCCGCCCTCATCTACTCTGGGCAGCGCATCTCTTCCCAGTACCCAGAATCAGCTCCTCCCTTATCTTCCACAGAAAGCCCTGCGCCCCTCAGCTAGTCAATTGTCTGCATCCCCTTTCCTCCTCCTAACCACGCCTCCGCCCGGGCTCCGCCCTTCTAAGCCTCCCAGGACCCTCCCACGCCCCCAGGGAGCCCCTCCTCTCCCTCCCAGGATCAGCCATCAGCACACTCTGACCTTGTACCACATGATGTCCGGCAGTGGTTTTCCCTCAACCACCACGGCAAAGCGAGCAGTTTCCCCAGCCCCCACCTCCACGTCCTCCATGATGGACTCAAACCGAGGGGCCTCTGAAACACATGGGGATGGGAGTGGGAAGAGAGGGGGCAGAGGGTCAGCTTTACCCTGCCTCCTCAGCCCCTCCCTAGAGCCCCCATCAGCGACTGGCTCAGGCAGAACGCTAGATCCCCGCCTCCCAGCAAGCCACCGTCCCCCACCCCCCACCAACTGGGACAACAGAGTTCCCCGCCTGGACCAAGCGCCCCCGCCCCCGTAAATCCAAACGTGATGTTCTCCAAATCTCAGGAAACCTGGCACAAGGTGCAGGCTTGCTTTGTTCGACCTTCAGTATTAATTTGGCAGCTTTGAAATTAGGAGATTTTCACACACAAAAGAAATCTGGATTTCCTGCCTCTCTTGAAAAATCAGGACTGGCCATCCTGTGTCGCTCCCGTCACTGCATGAATCCGCGGGCGAGGAGCGGCTCAATGCTGCCCCCTGTGGGTGGCCGCCCTTCTTCACAGGGCCACCCGGGGGCTTCTGACTACCTGAACTTGGTCCCTGCAGGTGGCTCAGCCTGTGACCCTGAATTAAGCTCATGGATGGCATTGCCTCTATCTTGGAGTTTTTCCTCTGAATCTTTGAAAAATGTTTAGAGGAGCTTCTATTAATAGCACCTGGGAGATGGCAAGATGAACAAACAAGTAACCCCCAAATACCAAACCGTCTAGAAATGGACTCTATCTCCCACATGTGGTTGTGATTTCATTCTCCATACATATCACGTGGTCATATGATTTCCTGGTGAAGCAGCTTCTAATTCTCATGATGAAATTAAATACATATTGCAATGTGCTTTGCAAAGGAGACTGTGACTTCCAGGTGTCCTCCGCCAGCCCCCACCCACCACCCCAGCATGTTTGAGCATCTCAGCTTGAGAAGTAGGATGAGTCAGGCACTTGGGAAGGCAAGGTGGCCAGGTGTGGACCCCCACCCTGCACAGGCACACAGACAATGGGGGGAGGCCATCCTGGGGGTGGGGAAGACACTGCAGTGGGGTTGACATGGAGGAAGGGGGCCACCACTCCACTTGCCCTCTCTGGGTGTGGCGGGATGGGGTCTAGTGGAATAGGGGTGTCAGTGCAAGCCCCAGCTCCATCTGAGCCCTGGCTGACTGGGCTCAAATGGGGCTCCATCAGTCACTGTTCCAGCTAGGCTGTGCTGCAGGGCTCTGAGGGCCAGGGGCCCCCCAAACTTCAGGGTTCCTCCTATATGTAGGAAGAAAGGTGAGTCCTGAAGATAAACTGTCAAGGAGTAAAGTGGTGACTGAGTGGAGAGTGCTAGGAACAGGACAGGCAAGGAGGGAGACACTTAAAAGAACACCCAGCCACCCACCATCTTCACAGCAGGGCCGGAAGGGTTCTCTGTCTCTTCGTTACACACCCTATTGCCACTTCTCTTCCACTTCACAGACGCCTCCCCTCCCCTCTAGGAATCCTATCCCCCATGGACTGGGATGTGGTAGGGGCAGTCTGTGAAGGTCAAAGCACCTGCAAGTTTCAAGTGAGCTTCAATGGTTTTTTGAAAGCACCAGAAAATGTCCATTTACCCATGATAAGATTGCCTGTTCTAAGTAAAATGTCACTTTCTTTGCTTTTGGTTGGAATTGTATTTATTCAGCAGGTAACCCTGCTTAGCCTATGTTGATCAAGAGTTCTGAGTGGCAGTTACATATGTCTAGAGTTAATTAACAAATTAGAAAACCAAACAGTTACTACCTAATGCATTAGATAGCAACTAGTTGAGAGACTACATCTTTAAAGGAGAAATTATAAAAAGAATCCTAAGGCCCGGTGCGGTGGCTCACACCTATAATCTCAGCACTTTGGGAACCCGAGGTGGACGGATTACTTGAGGCCAGGAGTTCGAGGCCGGGAGTTCAAAACCCGCCTGGCCAACATAGCAAAACCCCATCTCTACTAAAAATACAAAAATTAGCTGGGTGTGGTTGTGCATGCTTGTAGTCCCAGTTACTTGGCAGCCTGAGGCACAAGAATCACTCGAACCTGGGAGGTGGAGGTTGCAGTAAGCCGAGATGGTGTGGGTGACAGAGTGAGATGACTGTCTCAAAAAAAGAAAAAAGAATTCTTGCTGCAAACATTGGGAGGCTCTGTCAAACACGCTTGTGCCAAAGGGCCACCAGGATCCTCAGGGCTGGCAGTCTGGTGATAAGATGTGTTCACGGGTTTCTTTAAAAACCAACTTGGTCTTCTCATGTTTGTTATATCTGAGATACTATTTCCTATTATGTTTAACACAGGAGCTAGGAGTCAGGCAGCCACACTTGAACCCAGTCCTGTACTTATTAGGTTCTGCGAACTTGGGCCAGTTACTCTTAGCCTCAGCCTCAGTCTCCTCATCTGTCAAATGGAGATAATAACCAATCCCATCTCACAAGGCTGATGTAAACATTAAATGAGGCAATACACATAAAGTGCTACTGAGACTGGCACACATTAGGCTCAATCCATCTTTTTTTTTTTTTTTTTTTTTTTTTTTTTTTTTTTTTTTTTTTTTTTTTTTTTTTGAGACTGAGTTTTGCTCTTGTTGCCCAGGCTGGAGTACAATGGCACAATCTCGGCTCACTGCAACCTCTGCTTCCGAGGTTCAAGTGATTCTCCTGCCTCACCCTCCCAAGTAGCTGGGACTACTGGCGCCCACCACCACGCCCAGCTAATTTTTGTATTTTTAGTAGAGACAGGGTTTCACCATGTTGGTGAGGCTGGTCACAAACTCCTGACCTCAGGTAATCCACCCATGTCAGACTCCCAAAGTGCTGAGATTACAGGCGTGAGCCACCGCGCCTGGCCAATAAATCTTATTAGTATGATTGTTGTCATTATTACTAGTATGGTATTTGTATAGCCATGACATGGACAGGCCTGACTGAAGGACATGGGTTTGGATCTGCAGCAGTGTCAGGCTGGTTGTGTACCTGAGGGTGTGAGGAGAGAGCTTTGGGCCTTGGAGGGAGGCTAGGAAGAAGGACCCGCTGTCACCCACCTGCCAGCTCCAATGTGACTGAGCAGGTCTGCGTGCCGTGACGGTTTCGGGCAGTGCAGGTGACGGCCCCCATGTCCCGGCGGCTCACCCGGCAGATCCGAAGACAGTACTGGTCATCGTCTGGCTGGCTCAGCTCGTACACACCTGCCCGTGCTTCTAGGAGGGCCCCTCGGCAGCTAAGGGACACATGACAGGGAGGTCATCCAGATCTTGCCCCAGGGAATTCTGGCCAGGCTGGGCCAGACCTGGGCAGCCACATGTGGGAAAGGGGCCCACCTCCTCCAGACGACCTGGGCTTCCACATGGTTGAATGTGACGGTGACACTGGCGGGCTGTCCCTCCACCACATACACGATGTCCGGTTTGTCCAGCACAGCAGGGGCCTCCTCCAGGGGTGGGCCTGGGAGGAGGAGAGCTCAGGCTCTGTGCTGGGCTTGACGCCAGGTCCTCAGCACACACCACTCCTTTAACACCCCTCATCAACACTTGAGCTCCATTTTTATAGATGGGGAAGCTGAAGCTCAGAGAGCTTTAGCGATTTGTCCAGGGAACACAGCCAGGGAGCGGCAAAGCTGGGGTTGTGGGGTTGGACCCCAGCAGGCCCGATCCCAAAGCCTGAGCTTCGGCCACTGTGTCCTGCTGCTTTCAGGAGGGAGAAGGAAGTGTATAGATGGGACAAGGTCCTGCCCAGCCTGGCTGCTCCTGCCAGTTACCATGTCCAGGCCAGCCCTTGAGCCTCCACCCCAGGGCCCTGTTCCCCATCCCAGCATCTCCCACTCCCACCCAACAGGAGCACCCAGGCTCACCGTGCTCCAGCAGTTGCACAGGCTCAGAAGGGGGCGAGGGCTTGCTGCTGCTCTTGATAGTGGTGCTGAGGACCCGGAAGATGTGCTGGACCCCCTTACGCAGCCCCGTGGCTGCCCACCCTGGCTCCCGCAGGCCTGTGACCAGTGCCGTCCACTGGTCCGAGCCTAGCACCTGGTGCTGCACTGTGTACGTTAGGGAGTCCGGGTCTGGTGGGAGAGGAGCTACTAGAGGCTGGTGTTATAGGAGCAGCACCCCCTCCCCATCCAGCTGGACTGGGACCCTGGAACTCATTATTAGTCTGCTCTGAGGACATGCCTCAGTCCCTGCTGTTGCTTCCTGCCTGTCCCCCCAGTTGCTCTTGCCCAGCAACTTCCCTGGGAGGTTTAGAGCCAAGAAGATACCAGTTACAGGCACAGATGGGGCTGGAATTGAACTCTAATTCCTTGATACCTGAGGCAGGGAAACTGAGGCAGAGTGGGAGGAGATCCTGGACAAGAGGAGGAGAGGGCATTTGCAAGTCCCGACCCAGGCACCCAGTCCCTCTGAGAATGGGAAGGGAATGTGGCAGTGCCCCGTGCCTCCTCTCCCGACCCAGAGCGAGAGCACCATGCACCATGGAGAGAAGACGGGCAAAGCTGTTCCTGCCAGCATTCCATCAGCTCCTGCCCTGCCCATCCGCTTCTGGGGTCTGGCCCCTATGGTGCCCTGCCTGAGCCTGCCCTGTCCACACCCCTTCCCCACCCATGGCCCTGTGCAGCCCTGACCCACCGATGGCCATGTCCAGACTCCTGGGGGGGTTCCATGTGAGTGTGACCATTCTCCCCGTCACAGCCACCACCTGCGGGGCACCATCTGGAGGGCCTGGGACCACATCTGAAAGCCACAGGTCAAATGTCTGCTGGGTCCAAGGGCCCAACAGCCCCACAGGATCACCAAGCCTCAGGGCAGGAGTCTAGGGCCTGGGGTCTCAGCCGCAGGGGCAGGGGCAAGGGCAAGATGGGGGGATCCCCAGGGGATGGAGGGGAAGGGAACTGATGTAGAGGTCCCTTTCCCTGAGCCCCCAGGTAGTGCCAGAGGCCAGGCTGTGCATGCAGCTGACCACGAGGGTGCCTGCCTCACCTGTGACATACAGGTGGGCATAGCAGGCAGCTTTGCCCAGCTTGTTGGCGATGACGCTCTTGTAGACACCGGCGTGCTGAGGCCCCACGGCAGGGAACACCAAGCGATGGACATCCCTGTCTGGTGGGGAAGGGACAGTGACACTGGGCCTGAACCTGGAGGATACCTTGAGGGGTAGGCCTATGCCATCCTGGGCCTGGTCCCTCATCCCCATCCACTGTAGGGAGGAGGCAAGTGGGGAAGGATGGGGCAAGGATGGGACAGGCAGCAGGAAGTGCATCCACAGCAAACTCCGGGTCCCGGCCCGACCTGGCTTCCAAGTCTACATCTGCCCTGACCCCTCTGGTCTGTTCCTCCAGTGTGTCAGGCCAGGCAACTTATCATCTTCTCTTCCTCCTACACTGGGCACCCTCTGGGGTCCCTGTCCCTGTTGACTGGCCCCTCGTCTCCCCACCTCTGCAGGGTCACAACCTCTATGTCAAAACTCGAACAAGGCTTTGTTCCCAAGGCCCCTCCCCTAAGCCCTTCTTCTCCATCCCCAGGCCACTGCCATTCTGTCTCCAGCACAGCTGCAGGGAAGCCCTCCAGGAGGGCGGCAAAGCCCTCAACCCGAACTCCCTGCCAGCCACATCTCTGCTGCTCCTCTGCATCTTGATGCTGGCAAACCATCAGGCCCCTGAACGAGCCTCTGAGTTCCACCTCCAGGTCATTGCTCACAACATTCCTCCCTTGTGGAATGCTCTCCTCTTACCTGAGGTTTCCTTGTCCTTCAAGACATAGTTCAAGTGGGTGCAGCCCATGAAGCCCTCTGCCTCTGGCCCGCTCTCTGCCCCTCATCCTCGGACTCCTCCCAGGACCCCAACCCTCTCGCCTGCACATCGATGGGCACTGGCCCACACTGCTTTTCACGGGTGGGGGCTCTTCCTCTTGTATAAGTCACAGCTCCTGACCTGGCCTGCAAGCTCCTTAAAGACAGGGCTGACTTTGTCAGATCTGCTTGTCCCACCAGACCCAGAACCTCACACACAGTAAGTGCCAAATACATTCTATGATGATATATTACAAGAGTTGCCTGCTCTGTGTCCAGCCTGTGCCAGGTACCTGACATGCTTTCCCCACCTGGAATCCTCGCAACAACTCTACAAAATTATCCCCATTTTACCAATGAGGTCAGAGATATTGACTTGGTCAAGGTCACATGGCTAATAAATGATGGCTTAACCTTGGTTCCATGTGATTCCAAAGCTCTTTCTCTACTCCCTGCTCCCTGGATGATAAGGAGGCTGTCTCTGGCGAGGACACAGAGAGGAGGCCTGCACTGTCCTCCTTTGTGTCAGGGCTGTCCCCAGACACCCCTCCCTTCTCTTTGCAGTTATCTCCGCATAGAACAGTCACCCATTCATTTATCTCTGCTGACACTATTTATAAGAGAAGAGAAGCCAAGGGCTGCCAGTGACCCCAGATACAGGCAGAAGCGGAGACGCCAGCTCATATCCTGAGACAGACACTCACCCAGGACCTCAGAGCAGACTGGGAGACAGGGATGCCTGCTGCTGAGAATGACAGTCATGGGAGGCTGTGGGCAGGGGTAGGAGCAGGGGTGGCATCACTGGAGATGGGCGGGCAGGCGGGCAGGGAGAATGTAGCATGGGTGACAGGGACATCTGGTTAGGAGCTGGGCACCAGGGTCAGACAGTCCTTTCTTGCCTCTGGGCAGCTTCCTGTATCTCTTTAAGCCTCAGTTTCCCCATCTGTAAATGGGGCTAATAGTACCCGCCTTATAGGCCTGTGGCAAGGTAAGATGGTCCTTGTCATACCTTTAGCTCTCAGGGCCTGGCACTTAGAAAGCACTTAATGAAGGTGATCTCTGTCATGTTGCAGCCGTAAGAGGAAACCGTCGTGGGTCAGAGTGGGCACTGTCTTATGGGACGTGGGCAGACCTTCTCACACAAGACTCAGATTCCTTCAAGGTTGGAACTGAGATGCTCCCATGAGAAAATGTCCCAGGCTGAGAGGACACCAACCCAAATACGTTCCTCTGTCTCCCCTGGCCCCTTCTTCTTTATTTGCTATTTGTTAACAACCCTGGGCAGAGCACCCTTTCCATGCCAGACACTGCCCGCACCTGGTTTTTCATTGCAATGTCTCCAGGAAGTACCACCGCTGATGATAATGGCTACTAAAACAGGAACAGTGAGGCGTCACACCTCCCGACTGCTTGCCAGGTGTCATGCCCTGCTCTAGGGCTTATATGTATTAACTGATTTAGTCTCATAACAACCCAATTACAGATGAGAAACTGAGGCACGGAGGGCTTCTGTAACTTGCTCATGGGCCCCATGCAGGTTAGCAGCAGGCTGTACTACCTGCCCAGTCAGTGCTAACAGGCACCGAGGGGTGACTCAGCAGATGAGTGCTGTGCTGTGCGGGCTTGCAGGGGAGGCAATGACCTCACAGTCCCTCTGGGTTCCCTTCCCCCAGGTGCCCTGTCCCTGGTCAGGCTACAGAGGGAAGGCCTGGGGAAAGCTGGGGAGAGGGGCAGGGCAATGCAAACCAAGAGGATGCTGCAGGGGACACTCCTGGGGTCCTTCCCAGACACGTACACTGTGTCATGCGCCGGTCGTCACTGCTCTGGATGCGGTGGCCATTGTGGAACCAGCTGATGGTGGGGTAGGGCAGGCCGGTCACCTGGCACTCTAGCATGGCCTCCTTGGCCAGTCCCACCTCCAGGTCCTGCAGTGGCCGCAGGAAGTCGGGAATGGACAGCCGCTCCAGCTCACCCTGCTCTGGCTCCTCGGGAATGGATGGCATCTTCTCCAGCTTCGAGCTGCAAGACCATACGGCTGCCCAGAGGCCCAGGGCCATGCCTCCCACCCCAGGGCTGGGCTGGCCCCTCACAGGGAGCCCCGGCATCATGTGGGGCCCCGGTGGTACCTGGGGCCTGAGGCGGCTGTCCGGGGCTCTTCTACATACAGCTGGGCTGAGCAGTGGGCCTGGCCATAGGTGTTAACAGCACTGACCGCATAGAGCCCCTCGTCCTCGCTGCCCACATGGGCAATGTACAGTGAGTGTAGACCCCCGTCCTGCCGTAGCCGCAAGTTCTCACTCTCCTCCATGGGGCGGCCTGCAGGAGGGAGGGGTGGGAATGCAGAGCAGGCACAGTGACAGGCCCTGCCCTCTGGGTGTACCCCATCCCTGCCTGGACCCTTGGGGGGCCCTCAACACCTGCAGCATAGGGGCCGTACCAAAATGAGTCCAGGTAACAACAGGGGGTGGGGTGCCGCTGATCTTGCAGTCGAAGCGGGCAGCTCGGCCCTCCAACACCTCCACATCTTCCAGCAGCCGTGTGAACAGGGGTGCCAATGAGGGCCGCACGGTCAGCCGGGCACTGCAGGTCAGCTCATCTGGGGGTCAGGGGGCAGCTCAAAGATAGGGAAGGCCAAGGAGGCCCAGGCATCCCAACCCGCCACTCCTGACCTAAGGCTGAAGCTGGAGCCTGGGCAGAGCCCAGCAAAGGCTCTGGGTACCCAGGGGAGGCAGTAGGCACAGATCCAGAGACCAGACCTTCTCGAGAGGGTGGAAGTCAGCAAGGGTGGGCGCAGGTTGCCATGTGGGCTGGGGACTCCATAGGAGCCCAGGGCCTGGCCCCAGCTCTCCCCTCTTCCCCCCACTCTGCCCACCCTGGATGAAGCACAGCCCAGCTCTGACAGGGTCCTAGAAGCCCAGCCCACCCCTCTTCCATCTCCATCTCAGAATTCTCCTCTGTGCTGGAATCATGCCCATGCTCCTAGCCACCTGCCCCAGACCCAGAGCAGATGCCCCTTGGCCCCACTCTACCAAACTCCAAAGAAGCTTCTGGAAGAGATAAGGGTCCCTTATGCTGACTCGATGCACCCTCCTGCTTCGAAAGCCCCTCCAGCTTCTGCTTAGGTCTTCATCATCCACAACGTGGCGAGGCAGGTGCCATCATCTCTGCCCTTCCATGAGGGCAGGCCCAGGTCAGAGATAGCATCACTGGTAACAATGGCTGGCATTTATTAAGCAGGTGTGCCATTTGAAACCCATTTCTGGAATGGTCGGTGCCCTACCCTCTCCTGGAAAGGCCCTTTGACAGGCCCTGTGCTTCGTTCTTCACATACACTATCTCATTAATCCTACCAATCCTTCTACAAAGGAGGCATGATCACCATCCCTGTTCTACAGATGAACAGGCTAAAGCTCAGAGAGATGAAGTGACTTGTTCAAAGTTGTGTGGCTGGTGACTTGCAGGGCAGGCATTGGAACCCACATTCACCTCAGCAGACACATTCCCTCCTAGGAACAGTTAACCGTGTTGCGGCCTTTCCTTTGTGCTACGCACTATTCTAAGTGCTTATTTTACTGAGGCCAGGGCAGTGTACTAGCTCCCACCCCCTACACTTCCCCTAGGGGTTGGAGCTCTGTTTCCCGGGCATCTTATTCTGCACCTCCAGTCCCCTCCCTCCAGCTCTTAGGCACCCACAGCAGCCCTAAGGCCTGAGTGGGGAGTTACCTTTGGCTGTGCTGAGCTTGCAGGTGTAGACGCCACTGTCGTCCTCATGTACAGATGTAAGCAGCAGCTTGCATTTGCGGCCATCAAAATGCATCTTGCATTTGAGCAGTGCAGGCTGCAGCAGGCGGCCACGGCACAGCCAATCCACCTCCACATCAGTGGGCCCCGCCACCAGGCACTCAAACAGCGCCATCTCCCCGGCCCCCACGTCCACGTCCTGCAGGGGGGCCAGCACGGCCAGGGACCGGCTTTCAGGGTGTGCTGAGGGGAAAGCAGCCACGGGGGCCACGCACAGAGCAGAGACACACAGGGTGAGGGAGACACACATATGCACGCACAGAGAGACAGACAGACACAGAGAGAGAGATGCATTTTGTTCTCTGAAGATGGGGAAAGCCCACCCACCTGGCCAGGACAGCAAGGCATGCCCAGACCTGGCTTCAAGATGTCAATCCAAGCTAGGCCAGGGAGGGTAACTCATGGAGGCAAGAGGGAACTGAGGGAGGGGAAACCGAGAGGGCCACGTGGTGGCAGAGACAGCGGCGGGGGAAAAAAAAACACAGCACACCACCTGGGTACAAACTGGACTTTATTTGAGTTAAGAAATAGGTGTTTCCAAATCTCTCCACACTCACTACAGTGGCCCCTTGCCCCTGCTCCTGCACCAAACCTGGTTAACTCCCTCATTCCCAGACAGAGCACCCCCAGCCCTGACAGGGAAGGAGGGAGCCCCAAATGGTCCCTAAACCTGCCAGGGCCATGGCTCAGCCAGGCTGTTCATCAGCACAGAGCCTGGGGCCTCTGGCTTTTGGTCTTTTGTGGAATACAAAGTGTTGTGCCATTTGAA
This sequence comes from Rhinopithecus bieti, assembly GCF_001698545.2. Lineage (NCBI taxonomy): Eukaryota > Metazoa > Chordata > Mammalia > Primates > Cercopithecidae > Rhinopithecus > Rhinopithecus bieti. The sequence goes on from NW_016818301.1 coordinate 948,720, forward strand.
ACCCACTAGAATGGTCAGTGTCCTAACCTCTCCTGGTAAGGTCCTTGTCAACAGCCCCTGCTCCTTGGGCCCCTCCACGCCATGCCCTAATCTCTCCCATTCTGTCTCACCCCACCTTAGCTCAGAGGCATCCTTCCCTGACTGTCACAGACACACAGACAGACAAACAGATAGACAGGCCTGTAGCAGCAGTAGCACATGCACTCGCCCGGTGCTCCCCTTCAGGGAGAGACTCGGGGGGATGATACCCCTCACAGCCGCCCCTTCCCAGCACTCAGTCCATCTGTGGGCCTCCTGGCCTGCACAGCCATGTGTCCACTTGGGGAGGGAGGATACACAGGGGCCCATGGGCTATCCCCCTGGGGGCTGCATGGGGTGGGGAGGGGAGGCTGGGACGGGTCCGGGCCGGCGGGCCTGGGTCTGTGGGCAGGAGGCAGTGAAACACAGCGAGGTCCGAGAGGTGCCTGAGACAGGGGCGCGGCTCGGAGGGTAGCGGGGGGAGCGCAGGTGGCCCCCTGAGCTCACTCGCCTGTGTTACAGACAAAACCTCAGTCAGCAAGCGGCAGGTTGTGCAGCATACGCCACGCGCGCGGCACACACACACACATGCCACACACACACCCCGTGCACACACACATGCCGCACACGCACGCCGCAACATACACACGCACAACACACATGCATACGCACCCACATGCCACACACACAAAACTGCATGGTATGCACATGCCACACGCACACGCACACATGCACGCCACAGTCACGCCCCAGACCTGCTAGGTCCCTTCTGCATAGAGGGCTGCCTCTCACACTGCCAGGGAAGCACTGCCACTCTTGGTTCCCCCAAGGTCAGCTCTGGGCTGGGAGGGCCCGGCAGCTAGTCAGAGACTGGTTCCTCGGGGTTCCTGGGCAGGCAGAGACCCCAGGCAACCAGGCATCCATGGGATCAGGAGCATCCCGAAGCCTGGGGGTGTCAGAAGGAATCCCCAAGAGAAAGAAGCACCGAGACACGGGTTAATACAGAGAAGTGAGGCAGAGCCAGGCCCTGGAGAGGAAGCAGGCCGAGGAGGAAGGCTGAAGAATCTGGAGACCAAGGAAGTGGCAACTACAGGAACGGCGGGCACAGAGGAGGGGAACTGAAGCAAGGGGGCCAGCAGAGGGACGATGACTGTCAGGGTCCGAGCTCTGAGTCTTAGGGAAGGTCAGGGGCTGGGGGCTGAGTGAGAATCGAGGAGAGGAAGCAAGGAGCCATTCAGGCGAAGGGTGAGGTGGAAGGCAAGATAAACGGTTGTGGCCTTCGGGGAGGAAAATCCACAGCCCTCGAGGGCCCCCTAGCCAGGGCCTGTCATTCCTGCTGCCTGAGACAGCCCCTTCACATAATGCCCCAGGCTCTGAGGGCCTAGGCCTCTTCACACGTCACAGTGGTGCTCACCCTGGCACCCTAGGGTCCCTGTGATGCTCCAAGCCTAAGCCACCCCAAGGGCCCCTCCGAACGGGTCCAGCCACCAGACTCTCCCCACCGCTACCTCACAGTAACTTCTGCACAGCAATGGGATGGGAGGGTGGGCAAAGGGGTGAGAGGAGAGGGGGAGGGGGATGAGGGAGGGTCCTGGGCAGAGCAGGGTGACAAAGGCTCAGAAGAGTGTGGAGAGAGCTTGGCCAGTGGCAGGTGCAGGGTCTCTGGCAGCCACCAGGGCTCCGTGATGGAGCAACAGGGAAGGTGGTGTTGTGTAGTAAGCTGAGCACAGAATAATGTGCTGTGCAGCTTTGGGCAGGTCACTTCCTGTCTCTGGGCTTTGGTTCACTCAACAATAATATAAGCAGCTGGACTAGGGGCCCCTTAAGGCCCTTTCAGTGGTGGCATCCTCTAACTGAGGCTGTCTGAGAGCAGACCGTGGGGGCAGGAAGGGGCCAGGGCCAGGTGGGCGTTCATGGAGAAATAAGGTACTCACCTCGGACCTCCAAGCGGGCCTCGCATTGCCGAGCGCCATACTCATTGACCGCTTTGCAAGTGTAGAAGCCAGCATCGCCACGCTCTGCAGCCAGGATCCGCAGCCGGCACAGCCCACCCTCAGCCTCCTCCGCAAAGCGCCGCTGGTCTGGGCGCACGGGCTGGCGGTTTCTTAGCCTGTCAGAGGGGCGAGAACTCAGTCCCAGGACCCAGGAGCCTGATCTGCGTGCACAGGAACTGGGCTGCAGCACTGTGTAGGCCTCTCCTTCCCTGTGCAGTTTGCCCAGTCCCCAGATCTGTCCCACCGAACGTAGGCATCCCTGGTTTCCAGGGCTAGGTTTTTACCCCCGCTCTGCCATCCCACCCGCCTCTAGGAGCTTCCAGGTCACTTCTAACTGCCTGGGAGCTCTCCCTTCTCAGAACCCTGCTGCACTCAGAGTGGAGCCGTGCTATTTAGCTCTTTTTTCTTTTCTTTCTTTCTTTTTTTAAACAGGGTTTCACTTTGTCACCCAGGCTGGAGTACAGTGGCACGATCACAGCTCACTGCAACTTCTACCTCCCCAGGTTCAAGCGATCCCCCTACCTCAGCCTCCTGAGTAGCTGGGACTACAGTCACCGCCACCATGCCCCCCTAATTTTTGTATTTTTTGTAGATACAGGGTTTCATCATGTTGCCCACACTGGTCTTGAACTCCTGGGCTCAAATGATCCTCCTCTCTTGGCTTCCCAAAGTGCTGGGATTACAGGCATTGAGCCCTTATGCCTGGCCCTATTTAGCTCTTAATAATTCTTAAACTTCCCCATTTCTTATTTTTATTTATTTATAATGGATAGGTAGCTTTCCCACTTCCCAAAAGGGATATGAAAAAACTTACAATGTTAAAAAAAAAAAAAAAAAAAAAACAGTTGGGGCTGGGCACGGTGGCTCATGCCTGTAATCCCAGCACTTTCGGAGGCCAAGGCGAGTGGATCACCTGAGGTCAGGAGTTCGAGACCAGCCTGACCAAAAACCCTGCCTCTACAAAAAATACAAAATTAGCTGGGTGTGGTGGCACCCAGCTACTAAGGAGGCTGAGGCAGGAGAATCCCTTGAACCCAGGAGGCGGAGGTTGCATTGAGCCCAGATCACACCACTGCACTCCAGCCTGGGCGACAAGAGTGAAACTCCATCTTATAAAAAAACAAAACAAAACAAAATCACAGTGGGGACCAATCAATTAAAAATGAAAAACAGAACTCAAAGCAATAAAAAATTAGCAAACTAAGTAATCCATGTTCCAGGCACCTGGGATGAGCAAGGCCCCTCCGCTTAGACCCACATTGAACTCTGGGCTGCTGGCAGCTCAGAAACAAATTGTTGTGTGCTTTTTTTTTTTTTTTTTTCCAGCAACAGGATCTCACTATATTGTCCAGGCTGGAGTGCAGTGGCGTGATCATAGCTCACCGCAACCTCAAACTCCTGGGCTCCAGTGATCCTCCTCCTCACCCTCACAAGTAGCTGGGTCTACAGGCATGTACTACCGTGTCCAGCTAATTTTTAAACAATTTTTTGTAGAGACAGTCTCACTATGTTGCCCAGGCTGGTCTTGAATTCCTTGGCTCAAGCAATCCTCCTTCCTTGGCCTCTGAAATCTCTTGCTACTTGCCAATTTGGGGAGGGGGGTGTTTTTGTTTTTGAGACAGGGTCTCACTCTGTCACCCAGGCTGGAGTGCAGTGGTGTGATCTCAGCTCACTACAGCTTCCACCTCACAAGGTCAAGTGATCCTCTCGCCTCAGCCTCCCAAGTAGCTGGGATTACAGGCATGCACCACCACATTTGGCTAATTTTTTTGTATTTTTAGTAGAGACAGGGTTTCACCATGTTGGCCAGGCTGGTCTCAAACTCCTGGCCTCAAGTGATCCACTCACCTTACCTCTCAAAATGCTGGGATTACAGGCTTCAGCCACCATGCCCAGTCATTTATCCCAAATGGACAGACATGAGACCCAAACCCCTCCCCAGAAGGGGAAGCCCTAAATAAGCCTGGAACGTGGGGCAAGGGACAGGGTGCCAGGGGGAGTACACTGCTGTCCCTAAGATGAGGCTCCCGAGGCAGATTATGGGGAAGCCCACCAAGGTTCCATTTTCTTCCACCCAAAGCCAGACCTCCCAGAGCCAAGCCTAGCATAGAGTCGCTGGTGGGTGGTGGGAAGTGCGGCTACTCACCAGGAGACCACAGGCTTGGGTTCCCCCTGCACACGGATGCTCATGATGACATCTTGGCCTTCTCTTACTGACTGGTCCATAAGTGAGACCTGAAGGGGGTACCCCAAAGTGACAGGGAGAGACAGTCAGGGCAGAGCCTTGGGTCCTGGGGGCTGTGGAATCTGAGACAGAGGCCTCTTCCACAGCCAGAGACTGGCTCTGGGTAAGAGAGTTTGAATGAGAGCCAAGTTCCAGCTCTTGCTGGTGCCTAAGCATGGCCCCAAGAACAAGGGGTCACCCAAAGGAATGGGGGCACACAGGAGGCTGGGCCCCAGCCTCAGGGGTCTGACCTTGAAGGTGGGGGGTGCCTTAGAGCCAGTGTCAGAAGAACGGCGGTTCTGGCTGGGACTGGGCTTCATGGTGGGGGTTCGAGGCCAGGTCTCCCCAGGCTCTGGAAACTCCTCTGGAGGGCTCAGGTACTCCTCGTCAGAGGTGATGGGGCTGCTGAAAGGGGATGTAGATCCACCTGGAGAGAGACAAAGATAGCTGCCAGGGACGAAGGCACGCAGAGAGCCTGGGAGAGCTGGCTGGAATGTCGCCCAGAGACCAGGAGTTGCGGCAGCTCCCCACAGGCCGGCCCGGCCCTGCCTTGACTTCACCCCCCAGGCTCCTGTGACCTCACCCAGCTGCTTCCCTTCCCTGAGCCCCTGGAACCTCGTCTGCCACTGGCTCTGCCAACACCGACCCTGCTGATCCTCCCAGGATGGGACACCATAGGGAAAGGCCTGGGACAAAGGGTTTGGGCAGCAGAGGGGCCACTCCTGAGCCCGGCAGGAGAATTCCACTGGAGCAGGGAACCCACATTCCTGACATGGACTAGGGGCCTAAACAACCAACTGCAGGCTCCGAAAGCAGGGGGTGCAGGTCTATGGAACCCTGGAGCAGCATGGCTAGGACGCCCATTTCTTGGGCAAGCTGGGCCTGGTGCAGAGGAACACACACCACAGACAAGACACATCCTGACCTCGGTCCAGGGCCAATGAGGTGGCACCATCTAGCCTGCCCCTCCCCCTTTCCCTTCTCAGCTTCCTGCCGTGCAAACCCCAGGGGCACCTATTGGCCACAGCCCTACAGCCTGCACCCCCGAACGCTCGAGGGATACAAAAACAGAGCTGGAGTCATCCACAGAAAAGGGCAACTCAGCCTGGGTAAGAGGAGGGGGGCACCAGAGTCAGCCTTGGGGGAGGGGTGTCCCCAGGGCCCTGACGCCCTCCCCTGCAACTGGCCAGGGGCCCAGTCTCGCTGAGCTGGCTCCTATCCGACTGCCAAATACAGACATGAAACTGCCACAGCCCCCTGGCTTCTCCCCCAGGTCCCTCCACCCCAAGCCCTCAGCAGGGCTGTACCCCAACTCACCCCGAGGCTCTGCACACAGACACCCAGCCTGCGCCTGTCCTGAAGGCTCGGCCCTGGCACCAGGCCCTTCTGCTGCCTGCCCACTGCCCACCCCAGCCTGTCTCCCCAGGGAGCAGGAGCCCAGCCTGTCCAGCCTGCCCAGCCCCACTCACTCGGCTGACCCAGCTGAGGACCTACACAGAGAAGGCCCTGGGGGAGGGGAAGGCGCCTGAGGAGGGGAAGGAGGAGGTTGGATGGCAGGCCGGCAGGCAGCTGGCTGGGAAGCTGGTGCCTGCCGAGACCACAAGCAGCCTGGGCCCTGGTGTGGAGGGGGAGGAGAGGGGAGAGGGGAGGGCGGAGTGCTGCCGTCTGGATTTAGCCACTCTGCTCACTCCCAGGCCGTGGGATCTGTCTTTCCTCTCCTTACAGCTTCGGACCCTGACAAGAGCAAAGCCAGCTCTGCAGCGCCTTGACTCAAGGTGTGGGGCCTCCGTCCCCGCGCAAGACAGGGGAGGGGTGGCACTGCACTGTGCCAATAGAGACGCTTGCCCTGATCCATTTGTTCCAACACATCCACCAAAGGAGGTGCCTGTGGGAAATGTTCCCTGTGTTGCCCCTTGCTCTGATGGAACCACCAAGATCCCTGACATGGGAATGTGCTAACGAGTCTCAAACACTGCAGAGCCAGGGCATACCTGTTTTCTTTGGCCCCAAAAATCAGAGAACTGTCAGGACCTTTGCCCTCCGTCCCAGAGGTGGGGAAGAATCTGAGGGGCATCCCACCTCTGCCCCTTCATCCCTGCCATGGAAGGTCTGGCCAGCAGCCATCCCAGGGCACTAAGCCCACATCCAGCCTTCCTACCCATTCCCCCTGGGCACCTGTTGGCAACTTGCCCACCACCCATCAGGCCTGCTAGGGAGGACAGCAGGGGCTGGCTCCCCCAAATGGCCCCTTGTCATGAGCACCCATTTGTATCTGGGTTGGGGAAGGGGCTTGGACATGGAGCCTGAGAGAAGGGAGCTGTTGAGCAGGGGTCACATGTCCTTCTCCCTCTTCCTATCACCTCACCCCCCGTGGGGACACATTCCCAAGCCATGACCTGTGTTTGCCAGCATGGCCAGTGAGGAAGGAGGGCTGGGGGCCGGGCAGAGGAGGGGTCCATTGTTCAGGGGGGCTGTCTTGAGATAGGGTTGTGGAGGGAAGTCAGAATGGCATTTGGTGCTTAAGGCAGCTGATGGCTGAGATCACAGGCATGGCCCTGCAGGTGGGCGGTCCTACCCCTCTGTGGAGCCTGGAGTCCTGCCCCAGGGTCACCTCCAGGCTGGACAGTACTGAGGAGGCTCACGGGCCCAAGGACCAGGAGCAGAAGCACAGCTGAAGGCCAGATGGTCAAGGTTTGCAGGGAGCCTCAGAGACCCCTGGTGGTAGCCAGGGGAACATCATGCTGGAGGGCATCCAGTCACCAAGTGAGCCCCTATCCTCAAGCCCCTTGGAGAGAGAGACTGTCAGAGCAGCCCAGGCCTCTTCCAGACAAGGCAGTAGCACCTGCCCCTCCACACCTCCAAAAGTGAGTGACCAAGGAGGCTGATCAAGGATTCCTGAGGCTCCATACCAGAATCTGGTGCCACCTAGTTTTTTCCCTGGCCCCATAGCCAAAACCATCTTTGGAACCAGTCCCTGACATCCCAGCCCTGCTCCACCTACAAACTCAACTCTCACTGTGGGAAATACAGTTACATCAGCCAGGAAGGAGGGGGCAGGTGCCCCCCTAAACCTAAGAAGCACATACACTCAATGGCCCTGAACAACCTGCCACGGAAGTACCGCCCCTTCACACTGGCTCTCAGTCCCCCACACTGACCCAGTGCACATGTCTGCCCTTCCAACATCACTCTCAGGTCAAACTCATTTGATGAAAATACTGGCGTTAGGAAGCACACAGGGAACTCCCTCTCCTCAGACCAGCATATCCACCGGCCCCAACTGTTTCAGTGTCCCCTGATGTGTTCTCACAATAGACAGAGTTGCAGCCACTACTGTGACTATCTAGTACATAAAAGGTGTCACACACGGCCCTTTGCTTCAGGGCTTCTCAGAATGATACTTGACCTACTCACATCAGGACCACCTCAGGCTCATTTAAAATATAGATTCTTCGGCCGGGCGCAGTGGCTCAAGCCTGTAATCCCAGCACTTTGGGAGGCCGAGACGGGCGGATCACGAGGTCAGGAGATGGAGACCATCCTGGCTAACACGGTGAAACCCCGTCTCTACTAAAAAACACACAAAAAAACTAGCCGGGTGAGGTGGCGGGCGTCTGTAGTCGCGTCTGTAGTCCCAGCTACTCGGGAGGCTAAGGCAGGAGAATGGCGTAAACCCGGGAGGCGGAGCTTGCAGTGAGCTGAGATCTGGCCACTGCACTCCAGCCAGGGCGACAAAAGTGAGACTCCGTCTCAAAAAAAAAATAAAAATAAAAATAAAAATAAAAAATAAAATATAGATTCTTCAACCTTACTCCAGCCTGCAGAATTAGATTTTCTGAAATGAGATGTCAAGAAACTGCATTTTAAAAAGCACCCCAGGTGACTCTTAGGTACATGAAACCTTAGGGACCACTGCTGACCTACATGGGAGGAGGACAGCCCTAAGAGGTGCCATCACTGAGCTCCTCTTCACTGGGCCATTCAACCTCAGAGCAGGGCTTTGAACCTAGGAGGTTTGGCTCCACAGCCTGTGTGCTTCCCATGGCACGACCTGGCCTCCCATATTGGGCACAATCTCTAACTCTATGGCAGTGGTTTTCAAAGTTTTCTGTTCATCAGAATCACCTGGAGGGCTCCTTAGACCACAGAGTGCTGGGCTCCACTCACGGAATTACTGATTCAGTAGGTGGGGGCTGGGGCCAATAATCTGCATTTCTTAGGAGTGCAAAACGCTCATTGGAAAAAAAAAGAATCTGCATTTCTAACACAAACTCAGGTGAGGTTGTTGTTGCTGGTCTGGGGGCCTCACTCTGAGGACCACCGCTCCATGGTCTTTTTCCCAAGCTTGCCTCATAGGCAGAGCCTCATGACCCTTGTGGCTGGGTGTCATGCCCAGCCTCACCTCTGTGAGTCACCCATGTTGTTCAAGGGCTTGAAAAGTCATGGGGGTCTCTGCCTACTCACTGTCACCTCACATGCACCTCTGCAGTCCACACAGCCCAGCCCCTGACTGTCCAGAAGGGCCCTCAGGCACAGCTGCCAGTGCTAAGGAGTGGCAAAGACACAGTCATGTCCTCAGGAGCCTTCCGGGTGGTGGGGAAGACAAGCCAGATACACAGGTGACTATAAGAGCAAGCAGGAAGTATCAGGTAGCAAGAGAGCAGCAGGTAAGGGGCGTGGGAGTACAGAAGGCAGGAGATGACTTTTGGCTCAGGGAAAAAGAGAGAACTGAAGGAAGAGGCAGTATTGAAATTGCAGTTTGCAGGAAAAAGGGAAAAGTATTACAGGCAGAGGAAAGTGCATGCAGAAAAGTTTGAAGCAAAAGGCATGTGTGCAGAGGACTATAGCTCAACTGTCTGTCTATAAACTGGGTAAAGAAGGAGTGGGGCATACGCTGTTCAAGCACGTGCCTCCCACTGCCACCCGAGGGCCAGCCTCAGGCCTCTGGCTCCTTTTGCCCTATGGGTGCAGATGGTAGAGGCCACCCGAAGGTGTGCAGCCTTTACTCTGCAGGCAAGGCGGACTCCTTACAATTCTCTTTTGGTTTGTTTTTGTTTCTGTTTTTTGTTTTGAGACAGTCTCACTCTGTCATCCAGGCTAGAGTGCACTGGCGTAATCTCAGCTCACTGCAAACTCCACCTCTGAAGTTCAAGCGATTCTCCTGCCTCAGCCTCCCTCAGTAGCTGGGATTACAGGCTCCCACCACCACACCTGGCTAATTTTTGTATTCTTAGTAGAGACAGGGTTTCGTTATGTTGGCCAGACTTGTCTCAAACTCCTGGCCTCAAGTGATCCACCTGCCTTGGCACCCCAAAGTGCTGGGACTACAGGTGTGAGCCATGGACCCAGTCCATAAACAGTTTTTCTCCTTATGATTCTTGAGGAACGGAGTGATAGGCTGCAGGATAGCCAGCATTTGCCTGTGGCTTAGCCCTTCCCAGCTGGCCCTCCACATGCGCTGTTTCAGTAGGTCCTCCACAGGCAGTTCTTGAAACGTCTGCTGTGGTAACCCCACTGTGGAAAAGTCAGGGAAAGGCAGGACATGGCTGGCCAGGAGGTGTGCATTTCCACAGGGTGCTGACATAAACATTTCCTCTTGGACTGAGAATGTTTCAGTCTTAGTTCAAAATGTACAAGCTGTCAGATCATTTCACATGGTCAGCCTGACCTAGCCCCAGAAGTGAAGTGATTAATTTTTCTTTTTCTTTTTTTTTTTCTTTTTTGAGACAGAGTCTCGCACTGTTGCCCAGGCTGGAGTGCAATGGCGCGATCTTGGCTCACTGCGACCTCCACCTCCTGGGTTCAAGGGATTCTCCTGTCTCAGCCTCCCGAGTAGCTGGAATTACAGGCGCCCACGACCACATCCAGCTAATTTTTTGTATTTTTTGTAGAGATAGGGTTTCACTATGTTGGTCAGGCTGGTCTTGTATGCCTGACCTCGAGATCCGCCCTGCTTGGCCTCCCAAAGTGCTGGGATTACAGGCGTGAGCCACCGTGCCCGGTCGTGATTAATTTCTTACATATGATTATGTTAGTTTGCTCCAGGTGAGAAAAAGTGGCTGCAACAACAGTAAATGAGCTCTCCATACTTCTGACAGGCTGTGAGTGATGGCCTCCATTCTAGGTACCAGCCTCGGGGCAGCCACCTGTCAGGCAGGCCTGTTTCTGGCAGACAGGAGGGTGGAGGAAGGGCTGAGTCTGGGCAAGGGGACCACACCACACTGCTTTGTCAGGTGTTGTCCAAACCCCCATCAAGGACTGACGATGGGGGCCATGTGGCATCCTCCCCATCGGCAGCCACCACCATCACAAGGGAGAATCTGTAACTATGACACAGGTGGCCAGAGACCAGGGGCAAGAGAAGACAGGGACTGACATGGATGCCAAGGTTTTCTTCCTTGTTTTTGTTTTCATGGCCCCCAATAAGCAACCTATTTTCTGCTGTGGTCATGTTGCTTCCATGAGTGGGACTGGAATGTGCTTTGATGAGCTATATCCCCTGTTCTAAATGTCCTGAGTCAACTCGCCCTCCTCACAGACCCTCAGGAACCTCACCAAGTAGGTAGCCTGACTGGTACGAAGATCCTCACTTTGCCGCCAAGCAAACCATGACAAGCTAAGGTACAATGAAGAGGCCAAGGTCTTGGCTGGAAAATGCTAGAATCTTGGGCTCAAATATAGGAGACCTGTAGTTGAGGGCAGGACTGGAGGTGGCAGGATGAGGCCCAGGCCCATGGGGCCTCCCATATTCCCGCTTCCTCCTGCCCAGCACCCAGAGGGCCTCCTCTCCAGGCACATGGTGGGGAAGCTGGGTGTGCTCACATCAGGCATGCAAGGAAACAGAAGGACCACAGCTGTGCCAGAGGTGGGGAGTCAACAGAGGAAGGAGAGAAAGCCCCCAGTCTGACCCACCCACAGAGGGTGCCCTCCCAGTGAGCTCATGAGCTCAGTTCCACCTCAATCTCAAACTTCTTCAGAGCAACAGGAAAGGGGATGGGATAGTGTCATGGTTAGGAATGCAGGCTTGAGAGACCAAGACAGTGCTTCAAATCATAGCTCCAGCCTCTAGCTGGCCCTAAGCTCCTAGAGCTGACCATCCCAAGAAGGCAGCCACTAGCCACCTGAGACTATTTAAACGCAGTTATTAAAATGAAATTAAATTTAAAATGCACTTCCTCAGTCACTGCAGCTGCATTTCAAGTGCTCACTAACCACGTGTGGCTAGGGTTACCATACTGGACCACGCACATATACAGCATCTCCATCACCACAGAAATGTCTATTGATCAATGCTGCTCCAGACAAAACTGCTGGGATTACAGGTGTCAGCCACTGTGTCCAGAGAGTAATTTGCTAAAGTTTTCCAAGTCTCCGTTTCCTCATCCGTAATGTGGGCATAATAATAGAACCTACCTCATAAGGCTGGATTAAACAAAATAATCCAATCAACACAGGGCCTGGTATATACGAAGCACTCAGTAAGTGCTAACTGGTCGTGTATTATTTATTTATTTATTTACTTATTTATTTATTTATTTATTTATGAGACAGAGTCTCACTTTATCACCCAGGCTGGAGTGCAGTGGCATGATCTTGGCTTATTGCAACCTCCACCTCCCGGGTTCAAGTGATTTTCCTGTTTCAGCCTCCACAGTAGCTGGGATGATAGGCATACGCCACCACGCCTGGCTAATTTTTGCATTTTTAGCAGAGACGAGGTTTTGCCATGTTTGCCAGGCTGGTCTCGAACTCCTGACCTCAGGTATCCACCCGCCTCAGCCTCCCAAAATGCTGGGCTTACAGGTTTGAGCCACCGCACCCGGCCTGGCCATGTACTTTTATTTGCACCCCATACTAAGTTTATTTGCTTCATGAGCAGTTACTTCCATCACCCTAAATCACTTGTTGCTGATAACATCCCTAGGCAGATTGCAAGTGCTAAATAAAGGCTGCTGGCCTGGTGCTAACTCTACCTCACTTTCCTATCCACATTTTTGTCTTCTCATCCGTAAAATGGGAATGTCACCACCTGTCACACGTCCCTCCAAGGGATATGTATGGCACAATGTTATCGCCAGGAAGAGATGTGAAAGGGCTTGAGAAAGTCAATGATACTCTCCAAACAGAAGAAACTGTTTAGAGAGATGTAGCACTTGGCACCTAGTTGGCACTCAATAAATACTTGTGTGATGGATGTGGGCAGCGGTGCGGAATGCTTTGCTTTGGTTAAGCACACTTTTCACACTCCCTAGCCACCCGCCCCCATCCACACATCCGCTTTGGGAGAATGACTGTGGTCTCAACAGAATTATTCAGTGGGGTGGAAAGGATGGGAGGGAACTGGGGAGCTGGTAAGGACCAGGTCCTGCCCGCACAGACCCTGCCCCCTAAACCACGGTCCATGGGGCCGCATTCGCTAGTTATCCATTCCCTGGTTCCCATGGCTCCCAACCAGGAATTGAGATCTGTAGACCCTCAAAAGCAGGCCCCATTGGGGTGGACCCCAACAGGGGACTGGGCAGCCAGCCCTGGTTACCATAGCACTGGGCAGGGGGAGGGGGAGGAGCAAGAAAGGGAGGGGGAGGAGCAAGAGAGGGCGGTGGCTGCACGCAGGCCTCCTCCCACAAGACACTGCCCACTGCCTCCCTCTACCTACTCCCCAGTGGGCCCACAGGCAAACTGCTGGACACCCTCCCCTGATTCCACCCCTCACTCCCTGCAGACTCCAGGCCTGGGACTACCCCTTGCCAGATGTCTGTGCCATCCCCAGGTTCCACCCACTTTTGCTGCTCTCAAGTCCACTGGCCCCCATCCAGCCACTCTGGACTAAACAGTGCCTTGTAGGGTAAGAAAGTCAGCTTGCTCTACACAGCCAGAGCCAAGTCTGGATCCACATGCCTGGTCCCCAGGTCCTGGGGCCCCCGAGCTAGCCTGACTTAAGGAGGTGCTGTCTTGCTGCAATGCCTGATGCAACAGACTAATGTGATGAAGGCTTTCTGGCTCTCCAGGGCAGAGGTGCAGAGATGCTGTGATGAGCTGAGGATACAGGGGCTGGGAAATATGGAGGGTCTGCAGGATATGGCCTTCCAAGGGGAGAGGTGGAGTCCCCAAGGCACAGGGTTTCACAGGGCTGAAGAAAGGGACAGAGAAGGATAAGGCACTTCCCAGATCCTCGTAGAAACCTGAGCTCTTATACACAACATCACCCGTTAATAACGCTAACAACTAACATTTGTCTACAGCTTTACAGTTCATAAAGCTCGTTCACACATTCACTTTCATCCGTGAGGACGGTGTCATTATCTCCGGTTTACAAATGAGGAAACTGAAGCTCCGGAGGTTCTATGCCGCAAATACAGAACTCCCAGTCAAGGGCTGACAGCTGCCTCGCCCCAAGCTGCCTTTCCAACCTTAAAAGGCTCCCAAACGGCCCTGAGCCAATATCGGGGCACCCCCCATCCCACCCCTTGCCAAATTTCAGCCCAAGCCAGGTATTGACCGGAGTCCTGGAGCCAGGCCTGGGCCCCCTCAGGGGAGCTGGGAGCTGAGTCAGAAGCCAGATCCCGGAGGTGATGGAAGGACAGAAGCATGTGGTGGAGGGATGGGCATGATTCATCGGGGTAGGAGAGGTAGGAGGAGGAGAAAACCTGGAAAATGGGCTCCTGGGAGGGATATGCAGCTAAGGAGGATGAAGACCTGCAGTGGCACAAGCCAGACCATGCAACCAAAGGCTCTGTTGGAGCACGAGACTGTGATCAGATGCATCAAGAACTCCCTCACTGCTCAGGTGCTGAGGCCCTGGGACGGGCACACAGGCTCTGCCATCTTGTCTCCTGCAGCCCTTCATGGAAGAAAGGGACAGAACATCGTGTGCTGTTCCCCATCTTGGCATGTCCCGCCTTCCCCGTGCCGGTCTAAATCCCAGCCTCCTTCAGGGCGCCAAAGTTTCTCAGCGCAGGCATCCCAGAACACTAAGCAACTGCTCAGATGTCCTCAGCACTAGATTCATCTGCCCCACACTGTCCCCCAACCTAGATCCTCTGAACCAGGTCTGGTCACCCAGTGGGAACCCCCTTGAGGGTTGAGTGTGTTTTCCTCCTGTAACGACCCCTGACCATCCTCACCTCCCCAAACCCCAGGCCCGGGGTCAGTGCATTGTCAGGCCCAGCAAGCTGAATGAGCTGAACTGGCCATGTACACCGACACTGATCCAGCTGAACCAGAAAGAAACTGGGCTGAATCCCAAAGAAAGTAGTCTGACACCAAGTAAGGGCTTTCACAAAAATAGAAAACAAGGCGGTCTCAGCACTGCCAGCCCCTGAGAAGTGCTCTTCGCTGTACCCTTTTTACGACTTTGGGTTCAAGAAAAGGAGGGGGGAAGTGGCTTGTGGCACTCGAAAGCATCTCTTTTTACTGGGAGGGGGGACTGTCTTACAGGGGAAATGACTTCAGAAGGCTCATGGTGGCTCTTAAGCCCTGTGAGCAGAGAGATTCTTTTTCCGGGAAACTCAAGGACAATTTGCTTTCCCCATAGGACCCTGTTCAGGGAAATGCCATGGGAGGATGGCATTTAGAGGATGGCTAAAGACAAATTTCACTGACTTCATGAATTGGCCAGCCTTGTGTGCGCCTTGGGGATTTGGCCCCTGCCCTGAGGCCAGGGCCATTTAAAATGCTTTCACCAGAGCTGCTGACATCCAGAAGGAACTGCACGGACTGTGCACGCTGGTGGGGAGCCCGAGCTCAAGGCTGAGAGTAGGAAGGGAGGGGGATTGGGCCTGGGCCAGGGAAGAGTCACAGTTTGCCCCCACCCAGTCCCAGGGTTGATGGGCTCCCTACCGGGTCTCACGGTCAGTGAGGCGGCACAGGTGGCCTGGCCCAGCTCGTTGGTGGCAGTGGCCATATAGCTTCCGGCGTCCGCTGCCCTGGCCTCCCTGAGCAGCAGGGTGTGCCGCTCACCCTCAGCCCGGAGGAGGAGGCGGCCCTCGCTGCGCAGCGCTGACCCATCCTTGTGCCAGGACACTGTGGGAAGGCACAGGGACCCAGCTCGCCACGGCCCACGGGCACCCACCGAGAATCTCTCACTCCTACCCCACACACCACACAGGAGCCCAAACCTCTCCTCTCAGCACCCCAGGGAATCCAGAAAAGTCCACCCTCATTTCAGGAAGCCCAGGTTGCCCTCCCCTCTCTCGGGGGTCCTGGGAAATGTCCCTGAACACACACAGAAGTCAGGGCAGCCCCATGAAGGGGATAATTTCCCTCCTTCCCACCCCTCCCTTGGAGGAGTCAGGGGGAACCTCCCCTTCCCTCTCACACGCCCCCTCCCAACCTTGACCTCACCTTGGCCCAGTGCTGGAGCTCACCTTGGGGCAGGGGGTTGGCAGTGACGATACACTTGAGCAGCACATCTGCCCCTGGTGCCACCACCACATTCTGCAAGGGGATCTCAAACATGGGGGCCTCTAGGGGCTCTTCTCCAGCAGACACGTAGGAGTCATCCGAAGACTCTGTGGGACACAGGAGTAACGGGATAAGGGGCCATGATCCCTGCAGGGATGACAGCGGGAGAGGGAGTCCTGGTGGCCTGCATCCTAGAAAGTCAAACCCAGACAGAGGGGCTTCTAGAAAGCAGGGACTGGGGGAGAACAGGTTCTGCCTCCCGAATGTCGGTAGGGAACAAAGGAAGTCAGAAGGAGCATTCTCAAACAGGTCAGGGCAGCCTTGACTCCATGGTAGTCTGACTGTTCCTCAACTTCATCCACAGTTAGAGCGCTGGCTTCTGGAGGAAGACAGGACCGCACTGCATATGTCTTTAATACATCAGCCATCGTGTATGGCGTACCACGCCCTGTGCAAGGCACTTGGAGGGGCACAAGCTTTCAAACAGACAAAGCACAAACTAATAGCAACCCAAGACTTAAGCAATAACAGTGGTGGCACAGGGCAACACGAGGTGAATTGTCAAATGTGTGAAGCCATCAGATTCACAAGAGTGAATGGTAGGCGGTCTGAGAGGCCTACGAAGATCAGATTTGATTTCATCCATTCACCAAATAGTGACCCTGTACTCCCGGCATACTGAGTACTGTACGGGTACCAAGAACACTAGAGGAAGGACCATGTGGTCCCTGCTTACAGGAAGCTCATACACACAGAGAGATGACAAACTCCACTGTCATGGGTCTCTCTGGGCATTCTCCAACTCTGACATTCCATAAGCTAGATAAAGGATGATGTATATAGCCAAAAAAGCAGTGAAAATCCCAATTCTGCTGTTTTCCGGCTACAAAACCTTAGGCAAATCAGATAGCCTCTCTGAGCCTCAGTTTTGTTATCTGTAAGATGGAGGGGATGAGACTCTGAAACTGACATATAGGCTGAAATGAAGTAACATCTGTAAGGGCCTAGTTAACACAATGCTGGCACATGGTTGTGTGTTTGTAATAATGGTGGCCAGGAGGATGATGGACAGGGGCCTAATTATCTCTAAAGATTCTGAGGTGGTAATATTTAAATGCAAAATAATTTTGATGAAGAAAAATACAGAGTAGTAAGTGCAATGAAAGAGATCCTGGCAGGGTCTCCCAGGAGCAGCAGGTAAAGGCATCTATTCTGGAGGAGCAGTGGAAGTGGGTCAACGACACCTTCCACCGCCTCTCTCCGGGAGTGGGCCTCCAGTTGATGCGCAGGATGAGGGGTGGGGTGCAGAGTCATTCTCCTGTTGGTGATGTTGGTCACCACCCATGGGAAGGTTGAGAGACAACACACAGGCAGTCATTGTGTAGGGACCACAGTCAGCTCAGCCATGCAGGGTGTAAGCCTGGGTGAGGAGGCTAGAAGGGGAGGCTGGATGGCCACACATGGATCAGGGGATGGTGCCTGGGTGGGAGAGGCAGAGTAGAGTTATCTGGCATAAAGCGTGTCTGTAACAGGAATTTGCAAATTATTTCAGACCATCTACCATCTCTCCCCAACAGAGGGATTGGGGGCATGAAAGGGAGCCTTAGGCTCCCACCAGTGCATCCCCCTCAGTACTGGTTCTTGATCCAACAGCCTAGCGGGCCACTGGACCCAGGGGAGCTATGGCGGGCATCTGGGCATCTGGGCTGAGAATGACTTAGCTCACAGCCTCACCCAGCCTCCATCACAACACTCACGCTCCGCCTCACCAGTGGCAGTCCTAGCACAAGGACTTTCACAATCCTTCACTCAAAGTGGAGCCTGTGTCTGCGCCTTCTCTGGCAAACCCACCCTTGCAGCTGACTAGCAGCCCCAGGCGAAACCCCCGACCGAACCCCCCTCACCTCCCCCCGCTCCTGCTGAGCCGTCTTGCTCTCCACAAACGCCCCCCACCGACCTGGTCCAGGCACCTCGTCCAGGCACCTCGTCAGCCCTCCCTGAGGCCTTACCGAGCTCAGGGGAGGTAGGCCGGGCCCGGCGACCTTTGCCCTGGCTTCGGGCCCCTCGGCGGTCCCAGGGCCCCCAGGGACCGTCCTCCTCCGGCCCTCTGCGCAGCCTCTTCTCTGCCTCGGGCCCCGCCCTGTTCTTCTCCAAGGTCTGGGGTACAGCAGCGCCCTCCAGGCCCGGCGTGGCCCAGGGCAGGAAGCGCACGGCCTGCGCCGGGGGCTCCCGCTTCCGACCAGGGGGTGCTTTCGTCCTGGCCTCGGGAGGATCGGCAGCGGGGGGCGACACAGGGCTCCTGCACTCCTGGATGGCTCTGCTCCGGGTCAGCGGGAATTGGTCCCGACGCCTAACCTCCTGCTGCGGGCCTTCCCCCGGCTCTGTCCTGCCTGCCGGCCCGCGGCTCCTGGGCCTCCCAGGCTCGTCCCCCGGCTTCCCCGCGCTGCTCGGAGGGGCGGCTGGGCGGCGGCGGGGCTCACGGCCCGCGATGTCTTGGGGTGGAGGGTCGAGAGAAGAGCGGGGCTCGCCGGGCTCTCGAGGGGATGGGGCGCGCTGCAGCGTGGCGCGCAGGGACTCGTGGGAGCGCACCAGCTCCTCCCGCGACGTGGAGCGGCGGATGCGGCCCAGCTCCTGGGCGAAGCGCAGCTCGAGGTCGGAGGCCGGGCTGCGCTGCCGCGTGCGCTCGTCCAGCGAGGCCGCTTTCTGCTGGAACAGGCGGCGCCGCTCGGCCACGCTGCCCGGCGCCCGCAGTTCTTCCTGCGAGGCCCCGGGGGTGCCCCACGGCGCTCCGCGCTCCGACTTGGGCTGCTCCAGAGAGCGGGCCTTGCGCAGGGGCACCCAGGGCCGCAGGGGCGCCGGTGGCGAGTCGCTGCGCTCCAGGCTGCGCCGTCGCTCCTCGAAGAACTGCAGCTTGTCCAGGATGCGGGAGCCGGCGCGTACCAGCCTAGGCGAGCGGCCCAACGCCGACAGGCGGCCCGAGGCCTCGCTCAGTGGCGTCTGGGGTCGAGATTCCGCAGTGCCCGCCAGGGAGGGCCCGGAAGACTTGGACTTCTTCCCTCGCTTCTCTTCGGCGGTGGTGTCCTCGGGCAGCACAGGCTCCTGAGTGCGGCGGTGGGGCGACGTGGGGGTGGCCGCGGGCTGGGCCTGGGGTCCCGGCGGGGACCGCTTCCCGACCCGAGGGGACGGTGGGGGGAGCAAAGCGGATTTGGAGGGAGGCGGCTGAGCAGGGCGGCGTGGGGCTTCGCTGGCCAGCTGAGGCTGAAGGTCGGGCTCCTCCCTGCGCAACCCGCTCTGAGGGACGCTGCTGCAGAACCAAGATGGAGAGGGGTAGAGGATTCAGAGGGCCTCCTCTCCTAGACCCTTAGCTTGTGACAGGAATTGGGTGGTGGGCATGCTGGGCAGGCTTGGGGGTGACATGGGCCAGATCCTCCTGTCCCCCACCCCCCACCCCCACGAAGAGCGCACAGCCAGAGCAGGTGCTGGGGAGAGGCCGGCGGCTCTGGAACCAAAAGATTGGGCTAATGGCTGGGTCTTGGTACAGACTCAGCCCTAGGACTCGGGCCAGCCAGCCTCCTCTCCCCAGCCCTGGAAGCCGAGAAACAGCGGAAACAGAACTGAGCATGAGGGAGAGAAAAGAATGAGACTTAGGACCCAAAGGATGAAGTGGGGAGGGAAGACAAGAAGGTGGGGTGGGGAAGGGCGCTCTCAGGAATGCAGCCGCCCACTCATTCCAGCCCCCAGCTGGCCCCCACACCCCTGCCCATCATCAGCAGGGCACACCCCTTCCTAGTGGTCCCTGGAAGCCAAGCAACAGCCTCCTGGACCACGCACAAGCCTTTGGGGAGCAGTGTCCCATCCCTAGGATTCCCTAGCTGCTGTGTTGACCTGAGCCCATACCTGCCGCCACCACCAGCACTGATGGGACACAGCAGGTGGCGACGGAATGCCCAGGCTCCTACTCCCCTTGCTCAGTCTGCCCCCAGGATAGGCCTTTGACTTGCGCTTCCCCTGGGAAAGCTATCTTGAGTCCTTGGAAATCCCCCCTGAGAAGCATAGAAGGCCCCCCACAGGGGTATACTCTGAAATAACTCAGTTCGGAAATAGCTACTAAGTGGGCCTGAATAGGGAGTGTGGGCGAAAAGGAGGAGGGAAGGAGCCAGTTACCCCAGAGTATCTCTCTCACTTAACAAAGCTTTGGTGCCCAAGAGAACTGGGTCTCAGTTTTCCCCATCTGGACCCTTGCCAGGGCTGGGGCGGGTGAGGGGGCACATCACACATAAAGATTATAAAGATTAGCAAAAAAAAAGGGGGGGGAATTAGATGTATTATCATATCTGACACATTAGAGAGAGCTTAATAAAAATCTGTAAAATGGCTCATTGAATATTTCCTGAGTGCCAGGCTTGTACCAAGTGCTTAAAATGCATTGAATCATTTAATACTCACAACAGCCCTGTGAGGTAAGGACTGTGATCACCCCCATTTACAGATGAAGAAACTGAGGCGTAAAAAAGGTTAAGTGCCTTACCAATGTGACACAGCTGGGAAATGATTGGTGCTAGGATTGAAACCCAGGCAGTCAGAATCCTGAGCCCTTATTCCCTCCAAAGTGTCTGGGTTTCCAGGGGCACAGAAGGGAGGACAAGTAGTAGGGTGCCAGTCACAAGCAGTTCTAGGGGTCCCGAGTTAAGGATATTTTAGCCTACCTGAGTCAGCCACCCACATGACAGACCCGCCTCTGACTGGGGCTAAAGGGGACGGTGGCAATGCAGAGTGCCCTGAGAGACAGAAACCCCAGCCAGCCACCTGCAGGGAGGAAGTGTCTTCTCTGGGGGAAGGGCCGCAGAGTCCCCAGGGAAGGGCCTCTGGGAACTGGGTGAGGCCTGGAGAGAAATTGAGGACAGCAGAGGAGGCCTGTTGCTGGCAGCTCTGAGCTCCAGGCCAGTCTCTGTACCATAGACATCACTAAGGAAATGGGTTCCTCCGAAGTTGCCATAGCAACTCCAGGCTCTGGCTGGGGCCTGGTAAAGAAAGGCAGGAGGGAAAGGCAAGCCCAGGGCACAGGAGCACCGGGTAAGGCCAAGAAGATAAGCCAAGGGAGCCTCCCCCGGGCCATGGCCCAGCCCTGGCCCTCTCCTCTGCCCACCACTAGCCACTCTAATCACCCTCAAAGCAGCGTCCCCCACCAGGCCCCTTCTTTCTCCTGCATGATAGTGCCTGCCCCCACACCCATACCCATCACAAACCAGGCCCCTCTCAGCTCCCCAAATGCCCCCAGTACCTCTATCATCAGCCACTCCCCTCTTCCACTATAGCACTCCCTCATGTATCTGCGAGCCCCAGATCTCCAAAAATGGCTCCAGTGCCTCACTCCAACACCTCCGCTCCTCACACTCCCTCCCAGGACAACCTTGAATCCCACCCTCAGGGACTTAGGGGTTTCCCATGAGAGAAATAATTGCAAGACCCCTGTCACCATCACTCCCACCCTCTCCCTCCAGCCTGGCCCCATTTCCAGCCCTTCCCTTTCCCAGCCCCTGCCACCCCAGCCCACGGCCTCCTGCTTTCACAGGCCCCTTGCCCCATCTGCCCCTGGCCACCTCACTCTCTTCTCTCTCCTGCTTGCTGGCTTGTTCCCCTGCTCTCTCCTGCTCTCCCGGGAGCTGCCGTGTGGAAAGGTTCTGTTCCTCCCAGAAAAAGGCCCACATGGGAACAGGAATGTGCAGAGAGATGAAAAGGCAGCAGCTGCTGAGACAGCAGGCACGGAGGGGGCCCCCCGGGTGGGGGGAGGGATCCTGGGGACAACTGGAGCCTGAATGAGTGAGGCGGAAGAGGACCCCTGAGAAACTGGAGATCTTGGAGGAGACAAGGAAAGGACAGAGGGTCCAGGAGACCATGGAGATGGCATGGTGAGCCAGGACAGGTGGGAGCAGGGGGATGTGGGCGGTGATGGCTCGGGAGGAGGAGGGAGCAGTGTGGGAAGATGGAGTGGCAGCAGGGGGTGAAGAAGTGCACAGAGAGATGGATGGGGCAGGGTGATGGGTGGAGGCTAACGGAGCAGTGAGGGCAGCGCAGGACAGCATGGTGAGATGGGGCAGTTCAGGCCCAGGTAAGGCCGTTACTTACACGTGGATAGAGAGCGCCCGTCCTCTGTACAGGCTGAATGCGCTGCCGTACAGGTCACTGGCCACGGAAAGGCTATCCTCTGACCCCCAGCTTGCGCCCACCAGATTAGCTCGAGATGCCCGCACCAGCGGCTCCACCCCCAGGTGCCGTGGCCCGGCCCCGGTTGCCTGTGCTTGCCTTGGGCTGCCCGGGAGGCGGCGGGTGCCACCCCCACTGCCCGCTTCCTGCTCCAGGACCGTCTGCCCGCTGCCCCACCAGCTCACTTGCTCTTCCGAGGTGCCTGTCACGGAGGTCGGGGGTGTGTCCAGGGAGGTGCCCACCAGGGTGTCAGAGCCCCCTAGAGAAAGGAGCACCATGAGACTGAGGCACCCCTTGTGGGAAACCCGCCTGCTTGCTCTTTGTACACCCCAGGAGCTCACCCGTGGGGGTGCTGAAGGCCCCGTCATCCCGAAGCTCCAGGCGCTGGGTCCCCTGCACATCGCTGATGTCATCCTCAGCCGTCTCTGAGTCTGGAGAAGAAGGGGTCTGTGTGGGCAGGGCCCTCCTCCCTCTGTCTCCAACTCTTCCCTATTGCCTTCTGCCTCCCTGCCAACAGCAGGCTCCATCTTATCACTGGCAGGGCTGCCAGCACCTCCTCTCTTTTGCTCCCCATATCCCCTGCCTAGCCTGGGCTGCTCAGGATAACCCCTCCCATGACAGTGCTGTGGTTCCATCTCTGGGCCCCTGGTTACTCACGTTTACCTCCGTAGGGCCCTCCAAACTGCCACCCCCTCCCCGTCTGCCAATATCTTAATGGATTATCAGGGCCTCCTCCCTTCTCCCTCCTCCCCTTGTCAGTGGAAGCTTAAGCCCCTGTGCAGCCCCCAAAATCATCAGGTCCTAGGTTCCAAGGTGCTAAAGTCTGGGTTCAAGCACCCCAGAAACAAAGAGGAGTCACCTCAGAGTCGTACCGCCAGGGCACTCGACCAACCACAGGGCCAGGCTGTCCTCTACCCCAAACCAGCTGGAAGGCATCAGGTGCAGCTGAGGCAGGGTGAGGAGAGGCCGGGGCCGGGTGGGAAAGCAGGGGACGCTGGGGGCTAGAGCAGGAGCCAGTTTCCTACCGTAACTTTGCTTTCTGCAGGAGCGGAAAACTTCGCTTCCATAGGAGCAGCAGGAGAGAGACAGGGACAGACTGTTATCAGAGCGTTTGTGGGGCAGGGCATGGAGGGCAGTCAGGACAGAAGGGGCGTGAGGTACCCAGTCTCCAGAGGTGCCCTGTGGCAATGGGTGGGGAGGGAGATACCTGGGATGTACCCAGCACTGGGGACCCCCATACTTGGGCTGGTTATTCCAGCTGCCCAGTGGTTTTGGTATCCTTGGTACTTACTGGTGCCGCCACTGGCCACACACACACACACACACACACCTGTTTGTGTTCAGTCCAGCTGCAGACCTGGGCCTCCCATTAGGAGTCAGGCCCACCCTCTATTACAATATTTGCATTGTGCTTTGACCCCTCCTTGCAAACCAACCCCTTATCTGTCTGCATCATGATGTGACGGGCACCTTCCTCAAGGTCCCTCTCTTCTACTGTTGAATTGTCCTAAAAAATGCCCAGTGGTTAGGTTAGGAGCAAAGGTTCCTGGGAGTATTTTCAACTTTCCCAGATTCTATCAGGTTCTGTGCCTCAGTTTCCCTCTGGCTGCCATGACAAGCAGGAGCCACGTACTGGTTGCCAAAGCATGGCAATGAACTCCTTCCCACTAGGCCTCACATGAACAGGGCACCCAGTGTGCTAGCGAGCCGCCCTCCCTGCTGCCGGGTCCTCTCTCAGCTGTAGGGCACAGGGGGCCTGATCGGGTGGGTGGTAGATAAGTGTGGGGTGTGTGGGAGGGTCCCACATCTCATGGGCTGTCTTCAAGGGCCTTGATGCCTCACAGAGGGACAGGGACCAAGAGGAGGAGTAGGCATGGGCTAGAGCAAGAACGCCCACGGTCCACGCACCATGGGTGAGTCGGCCAAAGGCCCGGCGGGAATGGCCGGTTTTCTGAAAGAGAAAAGCCAGAATGAGTAGTTGAGGGGGAGACTGTTCTTAAGGTCCCTGTGCCTCCCATCCAGTACTGCAACATCAAGCAGAAACTCATTCCCTGGCCAGTGTGTGTGTGAGAGGGGAAGTGGGCAGAGACCCAGAGTGACCAGCTTCCCGGGTAGGGAATGGCTCCCCTGCCTTCTTCCAGGGTACCCAGCTGGACTCTTGGGAGGAGCGGGGGAGGAAGGAGAGAACGGCAGGCTGCAGGTGGAAGCTGGAACATCCCACTGGACAGAGGCTCACAGCCTGGGACCAGGGCAACAGCCCCAGGGAAAGAGGATAGAAGACGAGGTAGTCAGGCTCAGTGAGGAGGAGAAGATGGAGATGCGGGGGGGCAGGGTGCTTGAGTGACTGGGAGATGAAGGAACCAGGGCACAGATTCCTGCTGGGGGAGGACAAATACCTGGGTAGGTGTGGGGGAGGGATGATGGGGGCAGAGGGCCAGAGCCTCACGAATGCAGGAGGCCCAGGTGCGCGGAGGACAGGGCAGGGCTTGGGGAATGTGTTGAGCTCAGCGCGGATCCCTGTGCGTTGCATTCAGGAGCTCCGGAAGATGGAAGGCTCCAGAGTGGGGGGCTGGGGCAAGCCGGGCGGGGGGACGGGGCCCGGGGTTGAGGTTGGACAGAGGAGAGAGAAGAAGGGGTGGCAAAGAAGCAAGTGGGCGCCCCACGCCGAACGCTGCAGCGGGGGTCTTCCCCGGTGGTCGCGGGGATTGCGGGCGATTGAGGAGAGGGGGGTCTGCCCTTCAGCGCGGGGAGGGGCCTGCGCGCCCAGGACGCAGACCCGGGAGCCCCCAGATCGCGCCCGGCCCGCCGCCCTCAGCGGGGCTCGGGTGGGGCAGGCTCGGCTCCAGCGCCCCCTCCACCGGGCCCAGCTGCGGTGACCCGCCCTCCCTCCGGGGCGCCCAGGCCTCCCTGCCCCTCCCGGCGCCGGGCGGCCGCCCGCCCCGGAGCCCTCACACTTGGAAACGCTATCTTCACCCACAGCTTCTCATGGCCGGGGGAGGGGCCGGGCCCGCGGCGGGCGAGGAGGGGCGGCGGGGGGCGGAAGACGAGAAAAAGTCGAGGCGGGGACGGGAGGGCGAGCTGGAGCTGGCGGGAGCCGGCTCGGGTGGCGGAAGAGCACCATGGACCTCGGACCGGGTGGGTTAAGGCGGCGGCAGCAGCGGCGGCGGCGCTGGAGTCCGCCCCTCCCTCGCCAGCCTGCACCCCACTTGGGGCCCCTTCCTTGTCCTGTCCCCCTGCTTACCCCGGGGCGGCCCTCACCTGCCTCCCCACACGACCACCAGTCACCTCCTGACGCCGAGAGCCGCGGACCCCCACCCTGTATCTGCCTCCTGAGCCCTAGGCACATGAGGAAACTGAGGCACAGAAAGGGGTGCAATGGCCTCTAGCTCAGGCCACTTTCTGGCAGCCCAGCGCAGCCTCCTCCCACCCTCACCTCCTCCCACGGGGCCTCTCTGGAAGGTCAGCAGCATCTCTACTTGCTCATTCCACAAACATGCGCGCACACACACTGTGCCAGGCAGAACCGAACTCACTGAAGGGCACAGCGCCGGGTGGGGGCGCCTAGGTCAAACGCAGGGCAAGGGTCCTGGCGGGTGTGGACTGCGTGTTAACATGGACTCAGACTGTGAAAACCCTCAGGCTTCTCAAGAAAGCCAGAGAGGGCTTTATCTTACCTCTCGACTGTCCCATGCGCGGCCCCCTACCCCCATACATTCATACACACAAGCAAAGGTGCACAGAGGTACCCCCATTATTCACAAAGTTGGCCAGTGTTCTCACTCACAGGGAAGCACACTCACCAAATTTTTTGTGTGTTCCACCTGACCCCTGCCCTGTTCAGCACTATGCACATTTGGCATACACAAAATTCTATCCTCCCTGTGACCATTATAGCTATGTTTCTTCAGCAGTTACTAAGTGCCAGGCAC
Organism: Rhinopithecus bieti; assembly: GCF_001698545.2. NCBI lineage: Eukaryota > Metazoa > Chordata > Mammalia > Primates > Cercopithecidae > Rhinopithecus > Rhinopithecus bieti. The sequence goes on from NW_016818301.1 coordinate 974,492, forward strand.
TTTACAAATGTTACCTCGTTTACAAAAACCCCATGAGCTTGAAACCCTTATGAATAATCCTATACCCATTTAACGGACAAGTGACTGAGTCTCAGAGAAGTCCTATCACTTAGACAAAGCCATACAGGTGCTGGGATTCCATGTGTCCTGGAGATGGGAATTACCATCCCAGTGAGCACAGGGAGTGCCAATACTGGTTTCTGAGTTGTGACTACTGAGTAACTATTAACAGTTATTGCATGTTTGGTATGTACCAGGCATTGTGCTAAGCACTCTATGTGAATGAGCTCAGTTAATCCTCATGAAAAGAGGAAGACTGAGACACAGAGCGGTTACTTGCCCAAGGTCACATTCAATAAATTGAGGGAGCCAGGATTCCAACGTAGGCAGATGCATGAGAATCACTTATGCCCAGGAGGTGGAAGTTGTAGTGAGTAGAGATCGCACCACTGCACTCCAACCTGGGTGACAGAGCAAGACTCTGCTTCAAAATAAATAAATAAATAAATAAAATACAGGGACAGACTGATGAGTTTTATTCAGCCTGCACAATGTTTGGGCTGGGGCAATCATGTCTGAGCTCAGCACACCTCCCTCATTATCAGTTTCTCCTTGACCCCTGCAATTATTTGAGTTTGTGGGCCCTTTATTTTATTTTAGATTTCTTTACTATTTTAGAGACTAGGTCTCACTCTGTTGTCCAAGCTAGAGTGCAGCGGTGCCGTCATGGCTCACTGCAACCTTGATCTCCTGGGCTCAAGAGATTCCCTCCACCTCAGCCTCCTGAGTACCTGAGACTACAGCTGCATGCCATCATGCCCAGCTAATTTTTAAAAAATATTAAGTAGAGATGAAGTCTCATTATGTTACACAAGCTGGTCTCGAACGCCTGGGCTCAAGCTATTCTCCAGCCTCGGCCTCCCAAAATGCTGATATGATAGGCATGAGCCACTGTACCTGGCTGCTTTTTTATTCTAAAGTTTAGGTCATGTTTTGTGCATCCTGGGTGCATACAGGTGTTCTTGTTTCCTAGAGCATCAAAGCAAATTACAAGTACAGACACATGCACAGGGACATGTGCTGAGAGGGCATATATGTGTGTCCACCTCGTTCCAGCCAAAGGACCCTGGACACCCATGGGCACTTTCCCTGTACACCCCTAAACACACCCACTCATAAATGGGGAGCTGAGAGAGGAGAGGGGGTAACTTGAGCCCCTGTTCCCCAGGAGAATCCGAGGGGCTGGCACATTCCGTGGCAAAAATAACCAATGGGCAGCGGGGGTGAGTGACGGGACAGCTGGGCCCAGGAGGGGCGGGCAGGATTCTGTGTTCCTGCTCTGGGTCGGCACTGCTCACTCTGAAGGGCTGGCCTGGAACGTATTCTATGGGTGGGCCTCCCCAGCTGGTCCCAGGTTGCCCCATTTTTCTCCCATAGCTGGGCAGCTGTGTCTCCCTGCCACTCACCCAAACCCAGACTTCCAATTTCTGCACTGCCAGCATTTCCCTCTAACCAGAGAAAATTCAAATCTTCATCCTATGCCACAAGCTCCCACCCCATCTCCCTTTTGTCTCCTTCCCTGACTCAGTTCAGTTTCTCCCTTCTCCCCTCATTTACCACCCTGCTCTGTATTTCTGACATACTATGTAATTTACCTATTTACTATGTTTATTGCATATTGTCTGTCTCCCCTCACTAGAAAGTTATCCCCTGGAGGACATACATTTTGGTATCCCTCAACCCCCTGACTCGTGTATGGAAAGCACATAGTAGGCACTCAATAAATATGGGAGGGGGTGGCAGAGCTGCAGGTGGAGAGGGTAAGCAGTGATGGGAATGGGGACAGTAAATCTTCCTGCAACCGCTTCCATTCATCCAGCCTTCCCTCTTCTCTGTCCTAACCCAGACTCTTTCCCAAGAGGTCTTCAGCCAGAGGAGTGACCATCTCTCGTTCCACTCAGGATTCTCCCGGAGAGGGTCCCAGAGCTCCTCTCTGCTCCCACTCTGGCCTCTCCTCCACTCGCTGGTCGGCACTTGGTCTACGTGGATGTTGACACTCCCCATACCCATTCCCAGCTCCATACTACTTTCCACCTGGCTTCTCTAGCCAGACATTCTAATTTCCAGGTGAAAAAGAATAACTGCAGAATATTCCTCAACACAGGTTCTGGTACATTCCTCCACCCTTTCCTTGCTTAAACTGGCCCTCTCTCCCTATCTGTAAGCTCTCCCCTCCAAGCCTTCAAGTCCCCAGGATGGTTCATTGCCATGTATTGATCTCTGGCCCTTCTGATTAACACCAGAATCTTCCAGACCCTGGCTATGAAGCTCCAATTAACACACCCTGTGAGCATCATCAGTTCACCTCTTCTCTCAAATGTGCCTTCTCCTGCTTCCCCTCTGCCCTTTACTTCAGGTCTGCCCTTCAGCCACACATGCACACCCACAGCTTTGAGGGTAGCACTTGTGCAGGTGGGAGCCTGATATTTTGAAAAAGAAGAATGCCTGCCTATCTTGGAGATTAGGCCAGAGATTAATTTGGGGATATTGACAGAGAAAGATGGTGACGATGACAAATCCTTGACAGTTTTCCCACACTTCTCTTTCTATGGACAGGCAGTATGGACCCAGACTCAAATACCTGACTTTCAGACCTGGCTCTGACACCTCACTAGCCATGGGAACTTGGGTAAATTTCCTCTTTGAACACCAGTTTCTCTATATGAATAATGGTCATAACAGTAACCTAGGGTTTGGAAGGTTAAATAATTAAATGAGACAGGGTACTTACGCATGTTAAGGATTCTACAAGTATCCTGCATTTCTGCCATCTTCACCCCCTTTGTTTCCTATTCTTTCCTCATTTCTACATCCCCCAAATATCAGCACCACCACCCCCAGTTTCCCATCCTCCAAACTCTCCAGGCTGTAGCCCACTCGCCTTCTCATGACCCCAACCTCCCAGAGCCATGCCCAAATCCTTCCATCCTTGAGCTAACATATCCGGCTTCAGGAGTGCCAGGAACCTAGCATCACTCTGTCTTATTGAGCCAGCAATCCCAGCCAGGAAAGCGTGTCCTTCCCTCTGCAGCCAGGTCCTTGCTTGGCTTCCTCGAGTACCCTGAAGTCCTCCTGCTGTTGTTTCCAACCAAGAAAGTTTTCCATGAGTAAGTCTGAGCAATGCTGAGCTGCTTGCCCGGCTGCCCTGGAGCAGGAGCTACCACTGGGCAGGGACTGGTAGAGGTGGGCAACAGAAGGGATAGGAAGCCAGATTCACCCAGTCAGTCCCCAGCATCACCAGAGCAAAGCCCCTCTCTCCTCCAAAGCATATGGGATAGGTGTAATAGTTATACACATGGTTCTTTGCAATGGGACAGACTGAGGCCTCCACCTGTTCTGCTACTTTCTATCTGCACAATCAGGACATGTTCTCAAAGGTTATTTGCTGCAGTCCAATCCTCTTCCTATTCTCATATGAATGTCAAAGGGCCCCTGATCCGGCCCCACAGCACCCAGGGCCCTTTTCTCACCCCAAGCCTCTCAAGCCTGCTGTTCCACCAGAGCAGCCCAGCCTGCACACTGTCTGCCTGGCCTCTGTCTAGGTATGTCCAGCCAGGCTCAGCTCTGCTGACCACACCACCAAGACTGCAGACGGGCTGAGCAAACAGCCCTGCTGGGGGCTCTCACACCTCATCACCGCTTCCCACTTTGAGGGACCCAAGTCAGGCTAGGAGGCACCCATCTTGAGAAATGCCAGGCCTGGGCCAATCATATGGCAGCTACTTTCCCAGCACTCTCCCTCCCTTTCTCACTCTCTCCTCTCTCTCCAGAACTTCTTGAGGAATACAAAGCCCCCAGAGCCAAAACCAGGAGGACTGGGTTCTTAGCTCTGGGATGGCCATAACTAGCTATGTCTCTAACTAGACTAGTACGTCTTAGGCAGAGCTCCCTGATTTTTGGCCCACAGTGTCCTTGCCTGTGAAAGGATGTGTTTGGAGCTGCAGTTCTCTGTGGTCCTTTCCAACCTTAAATAACATTATAACTGTTACTCTCCTTCTCAGCTCTTTCTTTCCCTTCGCTAATGTCTCCCCCAGTCATATTGTCATCAACTCATCTATCTTACCCTTTGATCTATGTTCTATTTTCAGTCCCCTTTGCCCCTGGGGGCACCAGAGCTGAGATCCCCAAGGAGTCCACGCCTTCCCCAGCCCAAAGTCTGCTAGAATGCACCCCATCCCCTGATCCCAGGCTCAGGAAGCCTGTACCTGTCCAGGTGCTAGGCCAACCAGGAGAAGCCAGCCATGGTTCTCTCTGGCCCAGGCCTGGCCACAGAGACTCAAGGAAGGTGGGCAGAGCAGGGCTGGGGGAGAGGAGATGCTGATGGAGAGAGGCCACCCCGGCTCCCTCTCCTGACTCGGTTGTTCCCTAGAGACTTCTTGTCCACCCGCTGCTGAGGGCTTTCCTCCCTGTGTCTCCTCCCCAGCCTCCAAGGATTCACCCCTGCACAACAGCACCCAGGGGAGTGACATGTCCCTCTTAAAAACGCCCAGGGGAGTGAACCCCCAGCTCCTTGCCATCTCTCCCAGCTGTAGCCTACTTTCTCAGAATTCTGTTTCTCAGGGCTCTGCCTGCCAAAGGCTCTGCCTTTGGCTAGAGAAGAACCACTTGGCTTACTCAAGGGCTGAGGAAATCAAAAAGGAAGCCCCAAAACGGACCCAAGGCTAACAGCCCTGGCCTGGCCTCCATGGTAGCCCCAGCTGGACCATGAGCACTCGGCCCAGCCTCCTGCCCTCCCCTTCTGCCTCAGGCCCTCAGCCTTTTCTTCACATTGCACCTGGAAATCTATGGGCAGGGGTCAAGCACTGGTCCAGAGCATGCCCCTTCCATGCTCTGGAAACATCCACCCTAGAAGCTCAGGTAGACATGGTCCACGAGCTTCCCATACCAGCTCCACATGCCCATACCTCACCTGTTTGCACCATCACACAGAATCCAGAGCCCTCCACAGCGCCTAAGCAGGCACACGCCTGCATGTAGATTCTCAAGCACTCACCTCCATTCATGCCCATGGGGCCCTGGCCCTGGATCCACCTCCTCCGACCCTGGACCCTGTTCACACGTGGCCACCCATAGGCCTCTTCCACCCTGCCTAGAGCTGACCACATCAACCCTGCCACAGCAGTGGCCTGCAGGAAGCTCTGAACCATCCCTTCCACAGTGCAGCCTGGACCAGAAGAGCTGTCCCCCTCCTTCGGACATGCACTCCCTTGTTAAGGAGCTGATCGGAGTATCAATCTCACGTTTAAATTATGGAGCTGAAGGACATCCTTTCCCCCAGGAGGCTTTTCTCTGCAGGAGGATGAGAACTTCTACCCCAGAATTACCTGAGAGATTGGAGTGGGTCTCAGGCTTGGCTTACCAACTGCTTGCTGCCCCTTGACCTCTGACCTTCCTGTGGGAAGCTTCTCTACCTTGACACCCCATTCCCTGCACTTGGCTCTTCATCTCACTTCTGGGCCCGGGCAGCCAAGAAGCCAGGGCACCTGGGAAGAAGGCGGAGGAACCAGTATCCAGTACCTTACCCACGTGGCCTGGACAGCCCTTCTCTACCTCTGAGCACCCCGCCCCTGCCGGGCGCGGACCCCACCTGCCCATTACCTCCGACCTCCAGCACTGTGAGCACCGCCTCGCAGGAGGCCCGGCCCCGCTCGTTCTGGGCCGTGCAGCTGTACACGCCGGCGTCCTGCGCCCCGCAGCGCCGCAGCCACAGGCAGCTGGGCTCGGGGGCCGGTGCAGGCAGGAGTTGCCCATCCCGGAACCAGTGGAGGCTGGGTTGGGGCGTCCCGCTCACCACCACCCGCAGCCGCACGTCGCTGCCAGCGCACACCGCCGAGTTCTTCAGGGGCCGCAGGAAGACCGGCGCCTCGGCCACGGCCGCGGGAGCCCCGCCGCCGGCCCCCACCTTGGCCCTCTTCGGGGGCACCCCGGGACTGGGGGGTGCCCTCGTGCCCGCGTCCTCCCCTCGCGTGCCCCGGGCTTTCTGCATGACCACCGAGAGCTGGGCTGGGGGGACGCCGGAACTGGGCGGCCACGGGGGCACCCGCGGGACGGTGCCCTAGGAGACGATTCCTGGGGGGCCGGCGGCCTGTCTTCCTGCTGCCCGCCCGCCTTCGGCCTGTGCTACCCAGAAGGTCACCGGGGCGGCCGGCGATTGCGCCTGGGGGCTATTTTTAGGCCCCCCGGCTCGGGTTGCGAGGGAGCCGTGGAGGGAGGGGGCAGCAGAGGAGGGACTTGACTTCACTGGGCTCCTTCTCTCCCTCCAGGAGCCCCCATTGCCGGCCCGGCTTAAGGGAGTCCCTGGGTATTTGTTCCAGGCTCTCTCCTCTGTAGTGTGCCTGGCCCCCCATGACCCACTGCAGGGAGTCAGGTTATCTCTGGGCTTAATCCCACTTCCCTTCCTCCCTCCTCTCAGACCCCTCATCCCTGCCAGACTCGGCTGGGAGAGGAGGAAGAGGAACGGTCCTGGTGAGATGCCTGAGAGGTGGATTGGGAGGCAGGCCCAAGTAGAAGTGAGCAGACAGCTCCGAAAAGTGACCATGGCTTCCCCCAGCGCCTCCATTACAGCTGGCGAACAGTAAGACCAGGAGCCTGGGAGTCAGGTGGATTGGGGCCCCCAGGGCGCCCTGCCCTTACTTGCTGGGTGACACCAAACCTCTCTCAACCTCCAAGTCCTCATCTGTAAGAATGGGTGGTGGAATAGGGTTGCAATAGGCAGAAAAGAGTGGGCAGGACATTCCAGGCAGAGGGAACGGCATGAACAAAATGAGCCTGATGAAAACAAAGGCGTTCTGGGAATTAGAGAGGTTTGGAGGGATTGAACCGCAGTGGGTGGGGTGAGTGGAAGAAGGGAGGTGGGGCCTGGAGAAGGCTTTGGTTGCTAAGGCTTTGGTTTCTCTACCCTGAAAGCAGGGGGCGCCACTACACAGCTTTAAGCCGCAGAAAAAAAAAAACGGTGGGAGCTGTGTCTTAGGAGGATCCTCTTGGCGGCCACAAAGTGGAGGATGCATAGAAATGAGGGCCAGTTCAAGTAAAGGCGAGATTCCCAGCCTCTTTGCCCCACACTGATTCAGTAGCTGAGCTGGGAGGAATCCGCACATATAACAAATGACTCAACTGATTCTGTTGTGTCTAAGTGTTGCACGTTGAGAAACATCAAGAGTCCAGATGAGACCTTTATGATAGAACAGTTCTGTATCTTGGCCAGGCACGGTGGCTCACACCTGTAATCCCAGCACTTTGGGAGGCCGAGGTGGGTGGATCACTTGAACTCAGGAGTTCAAGACCAGCCTGGCCAACATGGTGAAACCTGTCTCTACTAAAAATACAAAAAATTAGCCGGGTGTAGTGGCTCATGCCTGTAGTCCCAGCCACTCAGGAGGCTGAGGCAGGAGAATCACTTGAACCTGGGAGGTGGAGGTTGCAGTGAGCCTAGATGGCACCACTGCACTGCAGCCTGGGCAACAGAGTGAGACTCTGTCTCAAACAAACAAACAAACAAACAAGCAACAACAATAAAAAAAACAAACAAAAACAGAATAGTTCTGTATCTTGACACTGGTAGTGGTGGTGGTCATGTGGATCTACACAAGTGATAAAATTGCATAGAGCTAAATGTGCATTTGCGTTTGTACACAGCACTAATAGTGCATGTAACACTGGTAAAACTTACAGAAGGTAGGTGGATTATACCAACCCCCCTTTCCTGGTTGTGATGCTGTACTATAGTCATACAAGATGTTACCCTAGGAGGAAACCAAGTGAAGGTAATGCAGGATCTCTCTGCATTATTTCTTATAATTGCATGTGAATCTACACTTATCACAAGGTAAAAAGAAGTCCAAGTAGGAGACCCAGGCCTGACCTTTAGCCCCGAGGGATGAAGCCCAGGAAGGGCTGAGAGGAGCCATGAGTATTCAGAGGCAGAGAATGTTACTCTTACCCTTGCCTCCTCTTCCCCATCCTCATTCTGGGATACTGAAGTCAAAGAGAAAGAGAGAGCGTGAGAGAGTGTGTAAAAGGTATAGGAGGAACCATTTAAACACTGAATTACATCCATAGAGATTAAGAACCTTGAGGAATAATTTTTTTTGTAGTTTGCATATATTAAAGCTTTTTTTTTTTTTTTTTTTTTTTTTGAGACAGAATTTCACTCTTGTTTCCCAGGCTGGCATGCAATGGTGCGATCTCAGCTCACTGCAACCTCCGCCTCCTGGGTTCAAGCAATTTTGCTGCCTCAGTTTCCCGAGTAGCTGGGATTACAGGCATGCGCCATCACACCTGGCTAATTTTGTATTTTTAGTAGAGATGAGGTTTCTCCATTTTNGACAAAGGGTGCACCATGTGAATCTGGTTTTTTTTGTTTGGTTGGTTTTTTTTTTTGAGACAGAGTTTCACTCTTGTTTCCCAGGCTGGCATGCAATGGTGCGATCTCAGCTCACTGCAACCTCCGCCTCCTGGGTTCAAGCAATTTTGCTGCCTCAGTTTCCCGAGTAGCTGGGATTACAGGCATGCGCCATCACACCTGGCTAATTTTGTATTTTTAGTAGAGATGAGGTTTCTCCATTTTGGTCAGGCTGGTCTGAAACTCCCGACCTCAGGTGATCCACCTGCCTCAGCCTCCCAAAGTACTGGGATTACAGGTGTGAGCCACCACGCCTGGCCTAAAGCTTATTTTTCTGTGAAGTGCAGTTCTCTGGGCTTTGATAAATGCATAGAATCATGTATCTGCCACTCTAGGACCATACAGAGCAATTCCATCACCCCAAATATTAGCTCATGTATCCCCTTTGGAATCACAGACTCCACCATAGATCCCCTCCACCAACCCCTGGCAACCACTGATGATGAATCGAATTCTAAAGTGTAAATTGAATTCTATCTAGAAGGTGAAAATATGGGGGAAGTCATTGCAAAGAGATGGTACATCAAGAGAAAAGGAATAGAGACTATTTTGAAAAACAAATAACCCAAAGCCACCCAACACTCTGCCTCTAAAAGTGTGTGGAATGCACTGTAAATGTTGGCTGGTTAGTTGGTTGAATAAATGAACCACGTGGGCTGGGAGCGGTGGCTCACGCTTGTAATCCTAGCTCTTTGGGAGGCCGAGGCAGGTGGATCACGAGGTCAGGAGATCAAGATCATCCTGGCTAACACGGTGAAACCCCGCCTCTACTAAAAATGCAAAAAATTAGCTAGGTGTAGTGGCTCATGCCTGTAGTCCCAGCTACTCAGGAGGCTGAGGCAGAGAATTGCTTGAAACCGGGAGGCGGAGATTGCAGTGAACCAAGATCACACCACTGCACTTCAGCCTGGGTCACAGAGCGAGACTCTGTCTCAAAACAAACAAACAGACAAACAAACAAACAAAACAATAAATGAACCATGGGATCTCAAGCAAGTTACCTAGCATCTCTAAGCCTCAGTTTCCTCATCTATAGAACGGAGGTAGCACAACTCAGGGTTTTAATTATTTATTTGTCCATAACTTTTTAAATTTATTCATCCACAAATATTTTTAAGTTCGTAATATGTACTGGCACTGTGCTAGGGACTAGGAATATAGCAGTGAACAGACGAAGATTTCTGCTCCCGTGCTTTTATTTGAGAAGAGAGACGAACAACAAATACAAAGAAATAGGCTGGGTATGGTGGCTCACGCCTGTAATCCCAGCACTTTGGGAGGCCGAGGCAGGCAGATCACATGAGGTCAGGAGTTCGAGACCAGCCTGGGCAACTTGGTGAAACCTCATCTCTACTAAAATACAAAATTGGCCGGGCGCGTGGCTCAAGCCTGTAATCCCAGCACTTTGGGAGGCCGAGACGGGTGGATCACAAGGTCAGGAGATTGACACCATCCTGGCTAACATGGTGAAACCCCGTCTCTACTAAAAATACAAAAAACTAGCCGGGCGAGGTGGCGGCGCCTGTAGTCCCAGCTACTCGGGAGGCTGAGGCAGGAGAATGGCGTGAACCCGGGAGGCAGAGCTTGCAGTGAGCTGAGATCTGGCCACTGCACTCCAGCCTGGGTGACACAGCGAGACTCCATCTCAAAAAAAAAAAAAAAACAAAAAACAAAAATTGGCCAGGCCTGGTGGCACACGCCTGTAATCCCAGCTACTCGGGAGGCTGAAGCAGGAGAATTGCCTGAACCTGGGTGGCAGAGGTTGCAGTGAGCCGAGATGGCACCACTGCACTCCAACCTGGGCAACAGAGTGAGACTCCGTCTCAATAAGAAAGAAAGAAAGATAGAAAGAAAGAGAGAGAGAGAGAGAGAGAGAGAGAGAGAGAGAGAGAGAGAGAAAGGAAGGGAAGGGAAGGGAGGGGAAAGGAAAGGAAAGGACCTATAAAGACTGTTACAAGGAGGTAAATGCTGTGGACAAAGCTTAAGGCAAATGTCAAGTGTGGTGGGAGATTGCACTTTCAAATAGGGTGTGGCTGGAGTTGGCCCTGCTGGGAACATTTGAGCCAATCTTGAGTAAGAAAGCAGATGATGCAAATGTCTGGGGAGCACTGCTTCTGGCAGAGGTGGAAATATGCCTGGTGGGCTCCAAGAAGAAGGCCAGAGAGGCTGGAGGGAGCAAAGGGTGGAAGGAAATGGGTCAGACAGGCGGCAGGTGCCAGATGGCCTAGAATTTTGCAGGCCATGGTGCTTTTGTTCCTGGTGAAATGAGAAGTCATCTTAGGGTTTGGAGCAGAATTACATGATCTGACTTACGCTGTAGTGATGGCATTAAATTATTATATTAAATATTCAAATGAATATTAACTATTTAAAAGAGCCTGGCACACAGCCTGGAACATGACTTGTCTTCTGCCTTCCTAGATCCGTAATTGGGGCATTCGTTGATTTGTGTGCAGGAGTCTGTGGGCCTGGGTAGGGAGGGCACAGGTCCATGCGAGTCACTGGTGCCCTCTTCTGGGAGGAGCCCACACTAGCTGTGACAGCTGGAAGCCATCAGGCTCTGGCCAGGTCAGGCACTTGGGACAGCTGGCTGCAAGTCACTCGTCTGTCTCTTAATGTGGGCCCCACAGTGCCCTGCAGCCTGGCGCCTGGCTGGGTGTGTGTGCTGCCAGTCTGCCCTGCCTTGCGATCACAAGCCTCTGGTGTCATGGAAAGAGAGCTGAGCTCCAGAGGCCAAGGAGCCTGGGGCCCAATCCTCCTTTGCTACAGACTGCTGTGTGACCTTGGCAGGTCACCCTACCTCTCTGGAGGTACCACAGGGCACTTCTTAAGCCATAATGGTGTACCACATGCCTGGCACATGGGGAAAATCTCAGTAAATGTTCATTGAATCAGTGAATAAGGTGGGGGTCATCAGCCCTTCCTGGTGAATATTTAATTTAGAGAAAAGTAAGCAAAAGTGCACAGTAGGTATTCATTCATTAAGTATTTAAATATTTAATGAGTATCTACTATTTTTCTGGGCATTCTTCTGGGCACTTGGGATACAGTAGTGAATAAAATGGATAAAAACTCTACCCTTAGGTAGCTGACATTTTAGGTGTTAAATCGAAGGTTATTGATGCATTTGCAGATGTGCCTTGGGGGAGCTTGTGGTGAGAGGAAGGAGGGAGGGGGTGAATGAGTAGGATAGGACAGGGGCCTCAAGGGACGGGGGGGGAAAAGGTACCTGGAGTGGACAGACAGACAGGAAAGTATCTGCTGAGCCATCAGTCCTGGCATACGGTGTCTGTCTCCACAATCCCTTCCGTGCCATCCTGTCCACTGGGATCAGAACTGGTCTGGGCCTGGTTCCTTGCGTCCGGTGGGAAGCCAGTCAGCATTCTATGAGCCCTGTTACTTCTTGATGTTCAGAGTCTTGAAGGGTAAAACGCCAGAGGCCAAGGAGCAGGAAGAGACTTTGCTGTGGAGGTGATGGGTATGTGTGGGTATGTTTTGGGGAGGGACACACTGAAGAGTTGGTTGTCTATATACGGCCACACAGGACGCAAATTTTTATTTTTTTTATTTTTAAGAGACAAGGCCTCACTCTGTTGTGCAGGCTGGAGTACAGTGGCGCAATCATACCTCACCACAACCTCAAACTCCCAGGCTCTAATGATCTAGCTGCCTCAGCCTCTCAAGTAGCTGGGACTACAGGTGCACACCTGTAGCAACCCCTGCTTGCTTTGTTGTTGTTTGGGGGGTTTGTTGTTGTTGTTGTTGTTGTTGTTGTTGTTGTTGTTGTTTGAGACAGAGTCTCGCTCTGTTACCCAAGCTGGAGTGCAAACTCCACCTCCCGGGTTCATGCCATTCTCCTGCCTTAGCCTCCCAAGTAGCTGGGACTACAGGCACCTGCCACCATGCTCGGCTGATTTTTTTTTTTTTTTTTTTTTTTTGTTTTTAGTAGAGACAGGGTTTCACTGTGTTAGCCAGGCGGGTCTTGAACTCCTGACCTTGTGATCCACCCGCCTCGGCCTCCCAGAGTGCTGGGATTACAGGCGTGAGCCACCGCGCCCTGCCCCTGTTGTTGGGTTTTTGTTTTGTTTTGTTTTGTAAAGACCAGGTCTTGCCATTTCCCAGACTGGTCTCAAACTCCTGGGCTCAAGTGGTCCTCCCACCTTGGCCTCCCAAAATGCTGGGATTATAGAAGCCACTGCAGCCGGCTGAAACCCAAATCTTTTTTGGTTTGTATTTGCCCATTCCCTGGGTACTTTTGGTCACTGCTCAGCTCTTAAGAAGAGAGGCAAAGATTAGAACCAGAATTTCTTTTGTTGTTGTTGTTGTTGTTGTTGAGACGGAGTCTCGCCCTGTCGCCCAGGCTGGAGTGCAGTGGCCAGATCTCAGCTCACTGCAAGCTCCGCCTCCCGGGTTTATGCCATTCTCCTGCCTCAGCCTCCCGAGTAGCTGGGACTACAGGCGCCCGCCACCTCGCCCGGCTAGTTTTTTGTATTTTTTAGTAGAGACGGGGTTTCACCGTGTTAGCCAGGATGGTCTCGATCTCCTGACCTCGTGATCCGCCCGTCTCGGCCTCCCCAAGTGCTGGGATTACAGGCTTGAGCCACCGCGCCCGGCAGAACCAGAATTTCTAGTTCCAGATAGGCTGTGCTCAAAGAATCCTTCCCCCGCACTGGGGGATAGAGGGTGGTTCTGGGCCTTCTTTCTTCTCTGGGGACGAGTGGGTAGCAGTCACAGGAGACAGGTGTGCTGAGGAGGAAGAGCTTTATTTCAGAACTGTCCCCAGTTGGAAGGGGCCACAAAAGAAGCGGTGAGTTCTCTGGCTCTGGAGACATTCAGGCAGAGTTTAAGGAATGCTCATGAAGGATGTGGGGCAGGGTCGAAAAGGGAGTTTCTGCACCACAAGGATAATTGCCTGGGAGCCTTCTGAGGTCTGACTCTGAGAGCCTGAGACTTCTACATTCCTTCCACCTTAGTGACTAGTCTGTACCTAAGCATTTGGTGAGGTGGGGGGCGGGAGGGGAACTGCCTCCAAAACCTCCCCTAACCCATGTGTCCCTTTATCCTTTGTGGGACAGATAAGTGCACATAACTCATTCAGGGAAAAGAAGGATTCCAGAAACTACTCACAGATATACACACCCCCTCTAATCCACCTGGGCCCAGCCATGTCCAGGTGGTTCCAACACAGAGAAGCTGGCTCAGACTCCAGGGGCCCCAAGAGGCTCAAGGATAAGAAGCCCCTTACCCATCCCTCCTCCTCCATCCCAGTACAAAGACATTGGAAATGAGACATTCAATTTTATTTCCTGTGAGGGTCATTGTGGAGTTTCTCTACAGGTTGATTGGGGTAGTTCTGGGGCCTGTAGGGTTCACCATATTTGAGGACTAGGGGGAAGGAAATGACCATGAGTCACCAGTGGCAGAGGGAGGGGACCCGGGGCTACACCCCAGCTCCTCCCAGGGCAAAGCTGAAGAATACAACAGAGAAGGGGCCTTCTTAGAGCGAGGGGTGACTTGTGAGCCAGGGCCACATTAAAGAAGGGGAAGAAAGAGACACCAGAAAGGCTTTTGGAAGTTTCTGGAAAAGTCAGTTTGGAAGGTCAGATTAAGGACCTTAAGACTAAAACCTCCTGAGGTTTATTTCACATACAAACTGTCTGAGCTTATTATCTTTGTGATCTCTACCCTCCTCCTGACTCCTTTAAAGGATAATCCCTGAAATCTCAGAGGAGAAACTTGAAGGCTGAGGCCTACATGGATCCATCATTTCCTACATCTTTGATCCCCTAGAATATATTTTTTAGAAGAAGTAAAAGAGAGACAGACTTCACTCTGCCCCCTACCCCACCTCTTAGCTATCCAAGTGCTCCAAACCCTATACTGTGTCACTAAGGTTTCCCCACACATTCAAAATGCCTCCTTTAACTTATGTATGTCTCATGTATGTGAGTCTTGTTCTAAACACTCTATTTTGTTCATTAATATTTGTATATTTCCTCTTCATTAACTGTTAATTATCATATCCTTCTAATAAATTTTGATGTTTTATTCTATGATTTCCTAATTTTTTTCCTTTTTCTTTTTTTGAGACAGTCTCACTCTGTCACCCAGGCTGGAGTGCAGTGGCACAATCACAGCTCACTGAAGCCTTGACCTCCTGGGCTCGAGCTATCCTCCCACCACAGCCTCCCAAGTAGCTGGAACTATAGGCTAATACCACCATGCCAGGCTAATTTTTTATTTTTTGTAGAGTCAGGGTCTTCTTACATTGCCCAAGCTGGTCTCAAACTCCTGGGCTCAAGAGATCCTCCCGCCTCGGCCTCCCAAAGTGCTGGGATTACAGGTGGAGCCACTGTGCCCAGCCTCCTAATTTTTTTCATATGTCCTACACTCCCCTCTCATCTTCTCCAATTCTCTTAAAATTTTTATTTGGTATTTTAATTGAGATTGCATGGCATTGAAATTATAGATGAATGGAGAACGAATTGACTTCTTCAGAGTATTGAACCTTCTTATTGAAGCACAGAATAGATCTTTCCGTTTTTCCAAACATTATTTTTCCTGAATTGGCTCCTGTGTATAAAAATGGTATTGGAAAGAGTTAATAGAAAGAGGCCATTGGTGCACATCTTAATCTCAACACTTTGGGAGGCTGAGGTCGTAGGAGGAGCAATTGAACCCAGAAATTCAAGACCAGCCTCGGCAACATAGAAAGACCTTGTCTCTACAAAAAATAAAAAGTTAGCCAGTCATGGCGGCGTGAGCCTGTGGTCCCAGCTACTTGGGAGGTTGAGGTGGGAGGATCACTTGAGCTCAGGAAGTCCAGGCTGCAGTGAGCCGTGATCATACTGCTGCACTCCAGCCTGGGTGACACAGGAAGACCCTGTCTCAAGAAGAAAAAGAGAGAGAGAGAAAAAAAGGGGCTGTTGACATCTTTGGAGAAGGGACTAGGGGAGCCCTACTTCAGAGCCAGTCAGTGGGTAGCAGCTACATCCTTCAAAAAGAATAGCAGGTGGTGTCTGCCCAGCCTGGCTGACCTGAAGGTGCAGTAGGGAGCACAAGGTGGGGCAGTCCTGGAATTGGGGCCTAATGAGAGGTATTTGTGGTTCCCCAACAAAAGCCCCTGTCCAGCCCTCCCTGCCCCATACGCTGCATACAGACAGCAAGGCCAGGAGGCTCTGGGAACAGAGTGGGTGCGAGGCCCTGGAGAAAGTCTGGCTGGGCAGGAGGTCAGTACAGTCCATCTGAGGGTGACAGGTGGCATCACAGGGCCCCAGGGGCCCCACAGGAGACCTGGCAGTTAAGACAGCAGGGGCCAGCTCGGCTTGTGTGCGAATCTCTTTATTGTTTCTCTTCAGAGCCCCTGTAGCAGGGAAGGGGAGGGTGTGGGGAGGTGGGCACCCCTCCCATCAGCCTGAGACCGCTCTCTGCCTCTCTCCTCTCCTCTCTTCTCCAGCATCTCACCCACTTTCTCTCCTTCTCAATCTCCTGCTCCCACCTCCAGCACCTTCGGGGATTCCCTCTTGTAGCCCCAGCTTTCTAAGTCCACCCTGGGCTGGGGAAAGGAAAATAAGAGACCACAGGGACAATTTCAAGCCCCCCAGTCTCCACAGGGGCTAGTCCCCCGGCTACCTGCCTGGCTTTCTCTCTCCTGGGCTGGGAGCTGGGGAGGTCTGCAGGGCTCAGTCCTGGCCCTGCAGTATCCCAATACCCTGCTCTGGGGCTATCTCCAGAGCCAGAGGCTAGTGCCTGAGGTCACAGAGGTGGGAGGGACAGGGCCACTGCTCCAGCCTGGGCTCCATCCAGCACAAGAGCCAGGCTCACTCACTGCCAACAGCCAAGGCTCATGGTTGGGGCCCGCAGAGGTGGCCGGGGCATGCCCTGTGACCAGGCAGGGATGGGCTATGTCCCTGTTGGGGACCACGAGGGATGGCCAGTGAGGAGGGGTCAGAGGCTGTGATGGGAGGACTGAGGCTGGGTGTGGTGTCCTGGGATGGAAGAAGGCTGGCTTCAGGGAGCAGTGAGTACAGGGGTGACGACGGTCTCTGATGGCAGAGGGTCTCTGTCTTTAGAGCACTTCATGCTGCTGCTGTGTGGCCTCACTGACAACCTGGGGAAGAAGAGAAGCCCAGTCCAACCATGTGCTAGCCAGAGAATAGAGCCTCAGCCCTGAGCCATCCCCACCCTAGGGCCACAGGATCTCTCTTGCCCCACTAGCCAGGGACGTAAACCAGCACAACTGGGTGGAAGACAGTCTCCCCAGACACATCCATAGCCCCCACCAAGGGTAAGGAGCCCAGACAGACCACTCACCTCCCCATCCCGTGTCTCGATGGTCTTGATCATCACCGTCTTCTTGGTATGAACCTCAGAACCCCTTTGCTCAGGGCTGGTTTCTGTAATAGGGTCCATCGCACACTCAGCCTGATCAAGTCCAGGCTGGGCTGTACCAGGGGCTGGGAGTCCATCTGGGGCCACACTGGGCAGAGCCCTAGCAGACCCCAACCCCCCTCAAGACAGGCTTGTTACTTCTTCAAGACTTTAATACCTGTCCTTCAGCCTAGCACCCAGCAGGTTGTTCTTCAGTCCCCAGGGCCAGTCCCATAGTTTAGAGGGTCTCAGGAGCCAACAGATTTGCTCCATGTGCAGGACGGTGCAGGAAGGTAGGGGACCCCTGAGGCCCAGGCTGCACAGCATTGACATTCCCCATACCTCCTAGTTCCTCTCCACCCCCGGGCCCCAGGAGAGCCCTGCACACATTTGTATCCTGGGACTTCCCTTCTTCCAGATTGAACCCCAAAGCCCAGTCTCAAGACACTCTTTAGAGGACCTTACAGTACCCATCTCCCTTTAAGATTTCAGGGCCGGGTGGGGTGGCTCATATCTGTAATCCCAGCAGTTTAGGAGGCCGAGGCAGGTGGATCATGAGGTCAGTTCGAGACCACCCTGACCAACATGGTAAAACCCCGTCTCTACTAAAAAGACAAAAATTAGCCAGGCATGATGGCATGTGCCTGTAATCCCAGCTACTCAGGAAGCTGAGGCAGGAGAATTGCTTGAACCAGGGAGGCAGAGGTTGCAGTGAGCCGAGATTGTGCCACTGTACTCCAGCCCGGGTGACAGAGCGAGACTCCGTCTCAAAAAAAAAAAAAAAAAAGTTTCAGATGAGCAACCTGATGTCTTAATCAAAGTGAGATGGAGCAGGAATCAGTCACTGACTCATTGTGCTGATGGTCAGTCACTTGCCATTCTGTGCCTCAGTTTCCTCACTGAGGACTCAGAGTGAAGTGGTGCCAACCATACTTGCCCTATCATGGCCACAAAGCTATTGATTTGGAAAGCACTGTGCAATGTGGTTGGGGTTTTTTGTACTATGAAGTTTTAAATGCAAGACTCATATTTGGTGTCCGTATAAACAACTAACTGAAAAGAGAGGCTCTGAGTTGTGTAGGAAAGGTCAAATGGAGGTCCTTGGTATTATGAGTTTGGTGTTCACGAATTTCCTTAGCTAGCAACTAGCCTGTGATGAACGTTGTGACTCGGTGGAGCACAGCGTGTATTTTTTCCTGATGGAAATGTACATCGAAGATAGAAAAGGCTTGATCTAGGAAAGGAGAAGCTGCCAAGGACTCCGACTTGCTTTCCTAATGCATCATTATCGTGTGTTTCTCTGCTCTCTGGGGTTGGAAAGCCACCCGATCTGTATATTACTAATGTCAGAATGGCAGAATGCCCTAAGAGCTCGTTCTTTTCATTGTTTGGCTTTGCTAAGATTTGGCTTTTCTTTTCCAACGTGCATCCAACATCTTGCTCCAGCAAACTGGAGATGTTCAACAAGCAACCAAGGCGGTGCTTGGCAATGTGCCAAACAGACAATGGGCTGTGGGTGCCTTAGAAGGCAGGTGGTATGAGATCCTCCTGAAGCCAGGTCCCCAAGGACACTCCTGCTACTTTCAGAGTTTGGGATTCAGAACAGAGGCTGCTTCCTGATGCCCAATACTCCAAGAAGGTGCAGGGGACATGGTAAATACAATACAATATAATCACATAAAAAGCTCTCTCTGTCGTAAGGTGCCTCATCCACCTCTACCTAAACTCCCCTACCTACCTGCAAGGGCCCCTTTTTTCTTCCCCAGACTCCAGGTCTGTCCTCCCTGGCCCCAGGGTCCCATCCTCCCTCCTGGCTGGCCTCAGGCAGTGCCCATGCTGGACTCCTGGCCCCTGCAACTCCAGCCTCCGCCTGCCAGCAGACACTCACCTCGGAAGTTGAGAGCAGAGAAGGTTTGGATGGGGAGATTGATCCTAAAAGGGAAGAGACCAAGCCTCCTAAGAGTTAAGAAACCTCCCATCGTTCCCTGAGACTACTCATCAAGGCTCACCCTGGTCCTTTCTAAACCCCATCCTCAGCTGTCCCAGTCCCATGGACCCCAGCACTCCCGCCACCCATACTGCTCAAGGAATGGGGTCAAAGGTCAGCTAGAGCTGTCCCAGGAATAGTCTCTTCTGGAAGGATCATTCATTTCAACTGTGACCCGCTGGCATGACACCAGGATGTGCAACCCCACTGCGCCCTCCAGAGCACCAGGATTTCCTTCTTGCTTCTGGCACTGAAGGTCATTATCAGTAGCAGCTGTGGGTGATATCCATTGCTCATGCCCACCTCCAGCCAGGCCAGTTCTGAGAGCTTACTATTTAGGCCTAATGCTTGGAAAACGTAACATGCCTTTAGCTACCTTCAAAGGCCATCACATGAAGATGTCATTTTACTAAATCTGAAGTTTCTCTTTATGTATATACCTATATCTAAACATGTCTTCTGTTTTTTAAAAATTTCAGATATTATTTTATGAGTATCAGGGGTACCAGTTTTTGGAGTAATTGATCTGTTTTAAATTGAGGTTAAATTTACATACAGTGAAATGCACAGATCTTTAATGTACAATTCAATAAGTTTTGATCAATGTCCACGTCTGTGTAACTACCAGTCCAAATCAAGATATAGAACATTTCTAGGCCAGGCGCAGTGGCTCATGCCTGTAATCCCAGCACTTTGGGAGGTCAAGGCAGGCGAATTACTTGAGGTCAGGAGTTAGAGACCAGCCTGACCAACATGGTGAAACCTCATCTCTACTAAAAATACAAAAAGTCAGTTGAGCATGGTGGCACACGCCTGTAATCCCAGCTACTAGGGAGGCTGAGACAGGAGAATCACTTGAGCCTGGGAGGCAGAGGTTGCAGTGAGCCAAGATCATGCCACTTGCACTCCAGCCTGTGCAACAGAGTAAGACTCTGTCTCAAAAAGAAAAAAAAAAAAAGATTAGAACATTTCTGTTATCCCACAAGGTTCCCTGGTGTCCCTTTCCAGTTGTATATTGTTTTCTGTCTAGAGGTGGGTTGCTCTGAGCATGAAGTCTGTGTCTTTTCCTCCGAGCATGTGCGTGTGCTTACGTGTGTGCATGTGTGTGTACACTCATGCCTTTTGTATGCATCTCTTTACCTTCTCTTAGCCTATCCCTGTGCAAGGCTTCTCTCCCTCCCTCTCTCTATTTGCCTCTATCTGCTCCCTCTGTTTCCCTCCTCATCTCTCCCCATTCTGCTTTCATCTCTCCCTTGACTGGCAGTAATATTTTATTATTGGTTGCTGAATATGGTTTTTTGCTACTGGTTCTTAATTCTGAAGGTGGATAAGGGAATACTTATATTTCTCTTTTTATAAACGCTGTTAATTAAATTGCTTTTTACCCAGGTGGCCTTGGTTAATTCTCTGCAATTAATACAGCAGTGGCCTCCTGTATAAAATTGTTTCCAGGCCGGGTGCAGTGGTTCACACCTGTAATCCCAGCACTTTGGGAGGTTGAGGCGGGCGGATCACCTGAGGTCAGTAGTTCAAGACCAGCCTGGCCAACATGGTGAAACCCCGTCTCTACTAAAAATTCAAAAATTAGCCAGGCATGGTGATAGGCGCCTGTAATCCCAGCTACTCAGGAGGCTTAGGCAGGAGACTCGCTCGAACCCAGGAGGTGGAGGTTGCAGTGAGCCGAGATGGTGCCACTGTACTCCAGGCTGGACAACAAGAGCGAAACTCCGTCTCAAAAAAAAAAAAAAAAAAATTGTTTCCATGTCTTGTTGAGGTAGCCTCCTGGGGACAGGAATGGGCCACCCAGCACCACCCACTTCCCCCCTCCGGCTCCTGCCTGGCCCCTCACCGGCTCTCCTCTCCCTCCAGCAGCTTCCGGTAGGTGGCGATCTCCACATCCAGGGCCATCTTCACATTGAGCAGGTCCTGGTACTCGCGCAGGTGGCGGGCCATCTCATCCTTGAGGTGCCGGATTTCCTCCTCCAGGCGCGCAATGTTGTCCTGGTAGCCACTGGCCTCACTGGCAAATCGGTCCTCCAGTTCCCGCATCTGCCTCATCAGGGAATCGTTCTGCAGGAGAGGGGGAACCCAAGTCAAGGAAAGGAAGAGGACACTGGGAGCCCAAAATGAAGAAAGGCACAGCTTTGGGGCTGGCAGGCAACTCCAGATGGTCAGGTCCAGGACATGTTGAACCCTGAACTCAAATGAAATCTGTATGTGGACACTGAGAATAAAATAGATAAAAAGGAACATCTGTATTCAGCCTCACAGTCCGCACACAGGCAGATGCCCCAGGAACCCCTGATTCTTTAGCATCCAACTGGAATCCACTTGTCTAGTTTTATCCCTATTGTAGATTTAAGTAGATGAAGGCCCAGAGAGGATTTATGATGGGCTCAAGGTCACAAAGTGAGGGTGTGAACTGCAGACAGGAAGGGGCAGGGCCTGGCCAGGTGGGTAGGGACTCACAGTGCCCTTGAGGGCATCAATCTCGCAGGTGTAGGACTGGATCTGGTGTCGGTATTCCATCATCTCCTGCTTGGCCTGGCGCAGGGCATCGTTGTTCTTGTTGGCTGCCTGGGTCAGGTCTGACACCTAAGGGCAGAGAAAGGAGTCCAAAAATGAGGAGGATGCAGGGCACAGGTAGGGATGAGCAAGGGAGCATGGAGCCTCTGGGCTCTCCTCCCATGGATAATGCCACAGGCAGCACATCCAAGCTGGGACTCAGGGGGACGGAGATGCCAGTCCCTGGGTGAGGCCACCTACCTTCGACTTGTACCACTCCTCAGCTTCAGAAATGTTCTTAGCCGCGATAGTCTCATACTGAGCCCGGATGTCCCTGAGGGCGGCAGTGAGGTCTGGCTTAGACATGTCCATCTCCACCTGGACCTGCTGTTCCTGAAGCTGAGCCTGCAACTCACGGATCTCCTGTAGGGCATGGCTGGGCTTCAGTCCCCTCTCAGGGCCCACACAGCACCCTCATACCCCTATTCCCAGCCAGAGCCTCACCCCAGCCCCACTTTCTGGCTGCTTTCCCAATGGCCCAGTGACCCCAGGAAGAGGGGCCAAGGCATACCTCTTCGTGCACTTTCTTAAGGAACGCGATCTCCTCGTTGAGAGATTCGATTCTGCGCTCCAGGTCAATGCGAGCTAGAGTAGCTGCATCCACGTCCTGGGAGAGGCCAAGCAAGAAGGACATAGTCACCACCACCCAGGTAGGGTAGAGCAAGGCCAGAGGCCATGCGAGGGGAAAAGAAGGGCACTTACCGCTCGGAAGGCAGCCAAATTGTTCTCTGCTTCTTCTTTCAACTGAATCTCCTCCTGCAGCCTGGGTGGGACAGACAGAAAGACAGACAGTTGTGGGCGATAAAGCTGGCAGTGGAAACGACTGGCTGGGGGCTGACCAGGGAGTAGGTACGGGACAGAGCAGGAGGGCCTGGCTGCTAGGTAGAGACAGGAGAGAAAGGGAGTGGAGAGGCCCCACCCATCCAGGGAGGGCACAGGAAGTGGCCCAATCTCTGCCCAGGAGCCACACCCTTGAAGTCTATGTCCCCACCAGACTGTGTGACCTCCCTGGGGTTAGAAACTGTGTCTATTTTATCCGCCTCTGTGTTTCTGGTTCCCAGCTCCAGCCTGGCCAGTATAACTGCTCAATTAATATTTATGACTTTGGTGGCAGGAGGGTGACTCTGCTCACTTGGCCTGTCAGAAGTGGGACCAACAGATATGCTATACTCGCTGCCCTTTTCGTTTCAGGAGCCTGGTGAGGCCAAAGTCAGGTCCTCCCAAGCTGTCTGAGAGCTGTGGCCCCCACCTACTCCCTTTTTCTCCAGCCTGTCTATTCACCTTGTAAAAACACAGTCTCAGCAAGGCCCCAGGGTCAAGCTCCCCACTCCACCCTTCCTCCCCAAGGCCTCATCACAGCTGAGCTGAGAGCTGTTGCTTTGACTCTGGGCTCTTGCCCTGCTTTCCCTGTCTCCTATCAGCCTCCCTTCTCCCCCTGGCTACACTGCCCTCTAGGCCTCCTGCAGCCCTTCCTCTGCCCATCAACTACCTGACCCCATAAACATCGCCCCAGCATCTTAAAATGCTTTTTAAGGGGGCTGCCCAAATGGCACCGGGTCCCCTAAATTCTCCCATATCCACCCCCTGATCTATGTCCCCAGGAAAACTCCTATGCAAGATGGGATCGCAGGGGGAGAGACCTGGAGGTCACGGCCCCTTGAAACACACGGGTGGAGAGCCCTTTCCCCGCGTGGGGCAGGAGAGGGTCCCGGACCCCGGGAGAAGGCATGTGCTGACAGCGGGACCCCAGCCCCCAGGCCTAGCCTCTTGTGCCCTGCCCGCGGAAAGGGGGGTCTGGGGCGCCGGGCCCTCACTTGGCCTTGAGCCGCTGCAGGTCGTCGAGCAGGTTGTCGCGCTCGACGTCGACGCGGGCGCGCTGGTTAGTGAGCACCTCCACCTGGCGCCGCAGCTCGCGCAGCTCCTCCTCGTAGAGCTCGGCCACTCGCGTCGGCTCGCGGCCCTTGAGCCGGTTCACCTCGGCTGCGAGCGCCGCGTTCTGCTGCTCCAGGAAGCGCACCTTCTCGATGTAGTTGGCGAAGCGGTCGTTGAGTTCCTGCAGCTCCACCTTCTCGTTGGTGCGCGTGGTCAGAAACTCCTGGTTCACCGCGTCGGCCAGAGAGAAGTCCAGCAGCTCGCCCGCGCCATAGGAGGAGGGCGCGCGAGTGGTCCCCAGCCGGCTGGCCCGCAGCGACCCCAGGCCCCCGGCCCCGCCCGACGTGCGCGACACCTGGTACACGCGGGACGTCACCGAGCTGGAGGAGCCCTTAGAGCCGAAGCCCGCCCGCGGGAACACGGGCGAGCTCAGCGGGGAGCCGAGCGGGAAGCCCGGAGCCCCGCCGAAGGTGCGGCGGTAGGAGGACACGCGCTGGCTGGACGAGTAGGCCTGGCTCATGGTGGCGGCGCGGGCGAGGCTGGCGGGCGCACGGAGGAGGCGGCGGGCAGGCGGCCGGCCGAAGAGTGGATGCGGCGAGGGGAGACAGGGCCCCCAGCCGTCTGCACTATTTGTATCCCTCCTGACATCAGCCCCCGCCGCCCCTCCCCTGACAGCTGCAGGATCCCGCTGTCCTGCCAGGAAAGGGCGGCCCCTGGCCATGGGGGCGGGGAGGCCAGCTCCCCCGCAAGAGGCCTGTGCCCCTGAGTCAGCCAGTGGGGGTCCTGTGACAGGCAGGCCTGCCAATCCTTCGCCAGGGCAGCAAGCATGCCTGCAGTCCCCAGGGGGGCCCCTTTCAGCCCTGGTTATCTCCTCGTCCTGGCCGGGGAGGGGGTCAAGGGAGACAGCAGAAGAGAGGCTTCCCTTTAGTTTGAGGGCCTCCTTTTTGGTCAAGGAGAGACTTTGGGTCATTTCTTAAAGGGTCAAGGCCTGCTCCCAGGAAAGGCCCCAAACCACCTTGTTCCTAAACATTCTCTTGAAGTTGAAGAGGTTTGGGAGGTCTCAGGCAAAGACCAGCCTGGCTGGAGGGTGGGGGTCTCTAGGCAGGCAGGGAGGGCCGGGAGATGCCTGGCAGGCGGAGGGATCCTGGCCAAAGCCTGCCTGCCATGTATGTCTGCAGGCGAGCTGGCCCTGAGCCTCAGTTTCCCTCTGGACTAGTGCAGGCCCTCTTCCTCCCCCCTACTGTGGATGGCGGGGCCTCAAGTTTATAAACAGTAGGGTGATTTCCAGAAAGGGTCTGATGAGCTTTCAGTTTCCAATTGCTATGTCCACTCCCACCCCCAGCACAGACTTTGTCTGGCTCCTGCCCCCTGGGTCCCCTGCCCCTCCCTGATTCATCCCCCTACTCACACCACCCACGCCCACACACACCAGGGGTTTGTGTTTTGTCAGGAGCTGCATGTCAACCCAACCATCTCCCTGGCAGCAACAGCTGCCAACCCCAAATACCAGAGTGAGTATTTATAGAGGAGAACGCATCGGCTGGGAAACAAGGCACAGGAGAGGAGCTGTGGGGGGCAGGGGGTACCTGAGGAAGCATGGGTGGGCGTCAGATAATCAACGAAGGCTAGGGTGACAGCCCCAATCACTTCCCACCCCCTATAATGCTCCAGGACCCCCCGCCCACAAAAATGGCGCCCCACAGAGGGCCTGCCCAACCTCCAAAGCCCTCTCCTTAGTACAGGGCACTTGCTGACCCCTAAGGACATCCACCATTCTCCATGGGCACTGGCTGTGTCTCTACACCTCCACCTGGCACTCCAGGCCCCTCTTGGACCTGACCCTTTTGGAATGCAAACCCTGGAAATAGAGCACTCTGTTAGGAGCCAGTCACTGGTCCTACCCCAGCCCTGCCATCACCAGCTGGAGGGGTTACTAGTAGGCATGTCCTTGTCTGAGCCACAGCTCAGGCAGGTCCTCTCTGAACCCCAGCTTGTCAAATATAAAGTGAGAATGGTTAGCCTTGCCCTGCTACCCTATAAATGTTTAAAGAGGCTCAGGCCCTACTGATGCATGTAGCAACAATAATACCTTACATGTACTGATCACCTAGAGTGGGCCAAGCTGCTGAGCACTTCACACCCATGACCCCCAATTCTCCAACCCTAGGAGGTAGGGACTAGCATCATTCCCATTTTATAGCTCAGGAAGCTGAGGCGGTCTGACCCCACAGCCTGTGCTTTGGCCCCAGGATGGGCGTGAATGTGCCAGGTAAATTGTAAAGGAGGCTTTGTTACTGAACTCTTTTCAAAGCCCTTTCCCATTAAGTGTCTAATTTTCATCCAAGCGACAAGCTTCTGAAATAGATGGGGGAGTTCCAGATATTCTTATCCAGCCCTCGAGTCAGTGCAAGCTGTTGTGTTCTCGTTATTTTTGTGTCTCGTCTCCCAGACTGTATGCTTCTGGAGGATTTTGGAGACCATGTGGATCCTTAACACACTCAGGCAACACCATCTTTCTCATTGTCATTCAAAGTAGCCTGCAAGCTTTCTTTTTCCATTTCCTTATTTTGATGACATGCTGTGCCTCCTCCCCATCCCTCCACCCCTAAAGACCCTGATTCCAGCCAGTCTTATTACTGCATCCCGCTGACTTCAGTGACTGGGTCAAGGAATGGGCCTGGGAATGAGCAGAGCCAATCAGAGACCTTCCCTGGAATTTATAGATGGAACTGGGATTCTTCAACTGGAACCTGTGGAAGCCATGTTTCCTGCCCCCTGGGGAGTAGGAAGAAAAGGTCAATATGCAAGAAGCAGAGAATGTTGGAGAGGAGGAGTGGGCCAGCCCCCTGGTTCCTGCAGTGCTTCCCTCAACTTTGTGAGTTGAGCTCCTACACTGTCCTTCCTGGCCTTGGGCCAACAAACTTCCCGGTTTTTTTTTTTTGTTTGTTTGTTTTTTGTTTTCATTTAAGGCACTTGTATTGCTTTGATCACTTATAGCCCCAAGAACCAGATTAATCTTCTGAAGGGGACTCTACATCCATTTCTGTGATGCTACTGGGACAACCTTTCTGGAGCTCTTCTCTATAAATGATCTCCAGACCACATAAGGAAATTGGCCTTTGGACCAGCCCAAGGCCTCAGTTCCTTGGTGAAATGAGGCAGAAAACAAATAAATCATGCCATCTATTGTCTAGTCAAAATCAACAACCACCAGACTTGGCCCCAAACCGCTTGGGACTGTTTTCAAAATTCAGTTCCACCCCTGAGGATTTGCTACCATGGAGGGTTGCAAATCAACACCCTGAGGCTTGGAAGGCAGGTGAAAGAGGAGCACTCCAAAACATTCTGTGAGCTGGGCAGCACCACTGGAGGGAGAGTTCAGCCTCCTGAGAGGACCACTCAGGATGGGACACACCAAAAATACCGACAATTTATTTGCATGGGTAGTGTACATGGTACAAAATTCAAGATGTACAAAAAGACATAAAATGAAAAGTAAGTCTTCTTCCCACTTTGACGCCCAGCCACCCCAAACACCGATTCAGACACAACCAGGTTTTGGTTGTTGTCAGTTCCTTTCAGAGATACTTCATGTACACACAACCACATTTGCTTATGTGGAGCCCCCACTTCTGAATCAATCTTTTTTCAATGATGTAGAGCTTAGAGATCGTTCCATTTTAGTACATTGACAGCTAAGTCACTTTTACGTTGTGATAAAATATACATAAAATAAAATTCACGATTTGAGCCGTTTTTTTGAAGTGTATAGTTCAGTGGCATGAAGTACATTCACACTGTTGCACAACTATCCCCACCATCCATCTGCAGAAGTTTTTCATTGTCCCAAGCTGAAACTCCATATGTATGAAAAATAACCGTCCACCTTCCCCTCCTCCCAGACCCTGGTAAACACCATTCTACTTTCCGTTTCTACAAATTTGACTCTAGGTACTTCATGCAAGTGGAATCATACCATATTTGTCCTTTTGTGACTGGCTTCCTTCCCTTAGCATAACATCTTCAAGGTTCATCCATGTTGTGACATGGGTCAGAATTTCCTTCCTTTTTAAGGCTAAATAATATTCCATTGTATGTATACACCACAGTTTGTTTATCTGTTGATGAATATTTGGGTTGTTTCCAACTTTTGGTTATTGCAAATAATGTTGCTATGAACTTTGGTGTACAAATATCTGTTCAAATACTTACGTTCAATTCTTTTCTGTAGATACTCAGAAGTGGAACTGCTATATTATATGGTAATGCTATGTCTAAATTTTTGAGGAACTGCCATACTGTTTTCCACAGCAGCTGCACCGTTTTACATTGCTACCAGCAATGCATGTGGGTTCCAATTTCTCCACATCCTGGCTAACACTTGCTATTTTCTATTTGTTTGTTTGTTTTATAATATTAATAGTAGCCATCCTGATGGGTGTAAGGTGGTACCTCATTATGGTTTGTTTGTTTGTTTGTTTTTTTAGAGACAGGGTCTCACTCTGTCACCCAGGCTGGAGTGCAATGGCACGATCATCACTCACTGCAGCCTCAAATTCCTGGACTCAAGCGATCCTCCTGACTCAGTCTCCCGAGTACCTGGGACTACAGGTGCAAGCCACCATATGTGGCTAACTTTTTTACTTTTCTGTAGAGATGGGGTCTCCAAACCTATGTTGCCCAGGCTGGCCTCAAATTCCTGGGGTCAAGTGATCCTTCCACCTCGGCCTCTCAAAGTGCTGGGATTACAGGTGTAAGCCTCCACACCCAGCCTTATTTTGTTTTTTAAAATTAGGGTCTCACTCTGTTGCCCAGGCTGGAGTGCAATGGCATGATCAGACCTCACTGAGGACTTAAACTCCTGGTCTCAAGCGATCTTCCTGCATCAGTCTCCCAAAGTACTGGGATTATGGAAGCAAGCCACCATACCTGGCTGCTCATTGTGGTTTTGATTTGCATTTCCCTAATGATCAGTGATGCTGACCATCTTTTCATGTGGTTATTGGTCATCCGTATATCTTCTTTGGCAAAATGTCTATTCAAATCCTTTGCCCATTTTTGAATTGGGTTGTTTGGGGATTTTTTGTTGTTGAGTTGCAGGAGTTCTTTATATACTCTGGATATTAATCCCTTATCAGATATATGATTTGCAAATATTTTCTCCCATTCTGTGGTTTGCCTTTTCATTCTGCTGCTAATGTCCTTTGATGCACAAAAGTTTGTAATTTTGATCAAGTCCTATTTATCTATTTTTTCTTTTATTGCCTGTGCTTTTGGTGTCATATTCAAGAAATCATTGCCAAATTCAATGTCATGAAGCTTTTCCTCTTTGTTTTCTTCTAATAATTTTGTATTTTAGCTCTTATGTTTAGGTATCTTGTCTGTTTGTTGTTGTTATTGTTGTTGTTGAAATAGGGTCTTGCTCTGTTACCCAGGCTAGAGTACAGTGGTGCCATCATAGCTCACTACAACCTCAAACTCCTGGGATCAAGCGATCCTTCCACCTCGGTCTCCCAAGTGCCGAGATTACAGGCATGAGCCAACGCACGCCTGGCTGTTTTATCCATTTTGAGTTAATTTCTATGTATGGTATAAGGTCCAGCTTTGTTGTTTTGCATGTGGATATCCAGTTTCTCAGCACCATTTGTTGAAAAGACTCTCCTTTTCCCCAATGAATGATCTGGGCACCTGGGATGAAAATAATTTAACCACATGTGTGAGGGTTTATTTCTGGGCTCTCTATTATATTCTATTGGGGCGTATGTCTGTCTTTATGCTGGTACCACACACTGTTTTGATAACTGTACCTTTGTAGTAAATTTTGAGCTCAGAAAATGTGAGTTCTCCATCTTTGTTCTTTTTCAAAAATTTGTGGCTATTTGAGGTCTCTTGAAATT
Organism: Rhinopithecus bieti; assembly: GCF_001698545.2. Lineage (NCBI taxonomy): Eukaryota > Metazoa > Chordata > Mammalia > Primates > Cercopithecidae > Rhinopithecus > Rhinopithecus bieti. The sequence continues at coordinate 1,003,644 of NW_016818301.1, forward strand.
CCTTATGAATTTTAGGATGGATTTTCTATTTCTGCAAAATGTTGGTGGGATTTTGGTAGGGATTATACTGAATCTATAGGTCACTTTGGGTAGTAATGGTATTCTTAACAATATTAAGTGTTCCAGTTCACGAACATGGGATGTCTTTCCTTTGATTTTTGCCTTCTTTGATTTATTTCAGCAATATTTTATAATTTTCAGTGTACAAGTCTTGTGCCTCATTAGTTATGTTTATTGCTAAGTATTTTATTGTTTTTGATGCTATTGTAAGTGCAGTTGTTTTAATTTATCATTGAGATGATCATGTGGGGTTTTTCTTCATTCTGTCAACATGAAGTATGACATTGATTGACTTTTATATGTTGAACTATCCTTGCATTCCAGGAATAGATCCCACCTGATTATAGTGTGTAGTCCTTTAAATTTGCTGCTGAATTTGGTTTGCTAGTATTTTGTTGTGATTTTTACATCAATATGTACAAGGGATATTGGTCTGTAGTTTTCTTGTAGTGTCTTTGTCTGGCTGGCTTTGGTATGAGGATGATGCTGGCCTAATAGAATGAGCTAGAAAGTATTCCTTTCTCTTCTAATTTTTGGAAGACTTTGAGGACTGGTGTTAGGTTTGTTTGTTTGTTTGTTTGTTTGTTTGTTTTGAGACAGTGTCTCACTCTGTCACCCAGGCTGAAGTGCAGTGGTGTGATCATGGCTTACTGTAGTCTCAACCTCCGGGGTTCAAGCAATCCTCTTACCCTCCCACCTCAGCCTCCCTAGTAGCTGGGACCACAGGCGTGTGCCACCATGCCTGGCAAACTTTTTAATTTTTTTGTAGACAGGGAGTCTCCCTATGTTTCCCCAGGCTGATCTCAAACTCTTGGGCTCAAGTGATCTTCCCACCTTGGCTTTTCAAACTGTTGGGATTACAGGTGTGAGCCACCATGCCCAGCCAGGTGTTAGTTCTTTAAATGTTTGTTAGAACTCACCAGTTAAGCCATCTGGTCCTGCACTTTTCTTTGTTATGGGGTTTTGAGTCATTTTTCTTAACATCTTTATTTGTATTTCACTGCATAGACTTGGTATAATTTTTTTGGCCAGTTCCTTATTGATAGACATTTATGTTGTTTCCAGTCTTTTGCTATTATAAGCAATGCTGCTGTGAACATCTTCAGGACACCTTTGAACATAAATTTTGGTACTTTTTTTTTGAGACAGGGTTTTGCTCTTGTTGCCGAGGCTGGAGTGCAATGTGTAATCTCAGCTTACCGCAACCTCCGCTTCCCAGGTTCGAGCAATTCTCCTGCCTCAGCCTCCTGAGTAGCTGGGAATACAGGCATGCACCATCAGGCCTAGCTAATTTTGTATTTTTAGTAGAGATGGGGTTTCTCCATGTTGGTCAGGCTGGTCTCGAACTCCCAATCTCAGGTGATCCACCCGCCTCAGGCTCCCAAAGTGCTGGGATTATAGGTGTGAGCCACCACGCCCAGCCACTTTTTTTAAAAAAAAACATAATGTCACATTATTTAGTGGTCAGGCCTCTTCCTTAATTGATATTGGAAATGGAAAGGTCCACCAGGACAAACGATTTCATTCAGCATTTACCAGAAAAGGGAACAATTTATAAATTTGTGTATGTGGGATCGTGCCTTGCACAGTGGGTACTGACAATAACTTTTGTTAAATGAATTAAGGAAAGAAGTTAGTCCTGCTCTCTGTTTGAAATATTTCCAGATTATTCAAACCTCAGAGTTTTAGAAGCTTACATTTGGACCTCAGCAGGTCATGAGGCTGACCAGTCTCATGCTCCCACTTCTCGCTGAAGTCCAAAGTCTTCTTTACTGTGGCTCCAGCAAGTACTTGATCAGCTTGAATCCTTCCAGTCCCTGGGAACTTACTGTCTCTGGGCCGCACATTCCATTCCCGAAGAGTCCCTGAGTACCTAACATGTCTCCACCGCAGCTCTGCTGTTAGAAAACCTTTTCTCTGCCGGGTGCAGTGGCTCATACCTGTAAACCTGACACTTTGGGAGGCCGAGGAGGGCAGATCACCTGAGGTCAGGAGTTTGAGACCAGCTTGGCCAACATGGCAAAACCCCGTCTCTACTAAAAATACAAAAATTAGCCAGATGTAGTGGCATGGGCCTGTAATCCCAGCTACTCAAGAGACTGAGGCAGGAGAATCGCTTGATCCTGGGGGCATGGAGGTTGCATTGAGCCAAGATCATACCACTTCACTCTATCCTGGGTGAAACAGCGAAACTCCATCTCAAAATAGAAAAAAAAAGAAGGAAAAGAAAAGAAAGAAAGAAAACATTTCCTTATACTCAAAGCCAGATGATATGTCTCTGCTATGCCACATATTCTAACCTGGGAGCCAAGCAGAGCAAGAACCCCCCTTTCACGGAACTGCCCTGCAAATATTTGGGGGCAGTGCTCATGCCTTTTGTAACACTGCCTGTTTCGTCACTCCCAGCTTCTCTCCTTTCCCTGACTGATTGAACCAGCAAGACCCAAACTTGTCATGGCTTCTGAGGGCCCCACAGGACTGGCCCTGCCCACCTTGTCAACTGCAGCTCACTCACCTCTCCTTCAGACTCCCCTTGCTTCAGCCTCCTTTCTGTTGGGTGAGGCTGCCCAGCTCTCTCCAGCCTCCAGACCTTGGCCTTTGCTGTTCCCTGCTGTCCCCCGAGCATGATACCTAGAGGGCATCAGGATGCCCCGGCAGAGGGTTCTCTGGAAGATGAGGGCCCTGGCTCTACCTAGGAGCCCCCAGATTCCATGCATGGCATGGATGGAGGGCAGGTGGCTAGTATGGGTGGATAGCTGAAGTGGCTTGGCTGGCATAGGGCATTTGGATTAGAGAAAACTGAAATAACTCAAAAAGGAGAGAACTGGCCCTTTACCCTGTCTGGGGTAGCATCACTTGCTCTGGGATTCCAGGTGTGAGGCGGTGTTAATTCCTCCTGCAGTGCGCCCTCCCTCCATGGACTAATACCCACCCATAGGGGCGCCCTCCACTCCTTCTTCCAGGGCCCCTCTCCTCCTCTCTTTTTTTCCCAGCTGAGGACCTTGTGCTTCCACCCTGAGCTGGGTTGGGCTAGGAGGCAGCCATTGCATGAGAGAGCCTTGGGGACAGCATGGCAAGGATGAACTCTGGGGGCCTAGGCCCTCATCAACTGTAGCACTAGGTCATTGGCAGGGGGGTGAGGGGGCTGTGGTGGCAGGAGGCACAAGCATAGGGGTCGGGGGTAAAGTGGTCAATTGGAGGCAAAGATATGGGTGGACATCCTGGGGGTTTACCAGCTAACTTGGTTTACCAAGTCCCTGGCCTCGGCCCTGTTGTGATCCCAATGTGAGAGAGGGGCCAGGTCACCTCTGGGGTCCCCTCAACTTCTGACAACCTGAGACGCTGGGTCCCAGCAGGGGGTGAGAACAATGAGTGGTCTCAGCTGAGTTTTTCTCTTGGGATTCACTGTCTGATGTCCCCTGGCCTCCCTGCCCAGAGCCCCTCCCTCCAGCAGCCCTCTCCCATGCATCCCCATCCCCTCCATTCACCTTCCCCCAGCTGGAGCAGCTGCTTGACCTCCACAGGCTGCTGAGGAGTCGGAGTGACTGTAAAAGGGAAGGAATGTCCAGAGGCGGCTGTTTCTGCCTGATATCACCCGGGGGGAGGCTGGAGAGTTGGGGGCCCAGCCGGGATGGCGTCAGGATTCTCCCTGAAACTCATCCCTCTCCTGGTGCGCTGCCTCCTCCCCAGGCTCAGTCAGCAATCCACCCCCCTCCTATCGGCCATGCTCCACATCTCATTGGCTTAAGACATTCGGGACATATCCTCCCTCTCCTAACTTTTTCCACCTCTAGCCCCCAGACCCTCTCCTGGGCCCCTTCCTTCACTGGCACCCCCACCCCGATTCTCATCAACCCCTCCTTCATCATCCTCATCACCCCCACACCCCGACCTTGCTCCTTCTCCAAGGAGGGCCCCACAGCCCCGACTCCTGCCCCCTCCTGCCCTACGCTCCTTTTACAGACACAGAGTGCTGTGGACTTTCTGCCAAAGTAGGACAAGTCTGGGGCTCATCTCACCTCCTCCCCAGCCCCCAACTTCTCCCACCAAATAGGACAGCTTAGCCCAGGAAGGAGGATAGGAGGAGAAGCAGGCTGGGCCTCAAGGGGGAAGAGCTCATGAGATGATAGAGATGAAAGGGCTTTGTGGACTCTCAGTACCCTGTAAATTTCAGGTGTTATTCGCCCAGTAAGAGATGACAGGGAGGAGAGGATGGGACAGAAGGGTGAACGGAAGGGAAGGGGGCTTTGGTAGCATTAAGAAAGGTCCCAGGACAGCACAGTGGCTCATGCCTGTAATCCCAGCACTTTGGGAGGTTGAGGCAGAAACATTGCTTGAGCCCAAGAGTTCAAGATCAGCCTGGGCAACAAAGTGAGACCTCTTTGTCTCTACAAATTTTTTTTAAAACAATTAACCAGGTATGGTGGTGCATACCTGCAGTCTACTGCACAAGGGAGGCTGAGGCAGGAGGATTGCCTGAACCCAGAAGGTCGAGGCTGCAGCGAGCTATGACTGAGCCACTGCTCTCCAGCCTGAGTGACAGAGAAAGATCCTGTCTCTAAAAGAAAAAAAAAAGAAAACGCCCCGGGGAAGGCTTCCTGATGCATTGGGAGCACATGGCTGAACTGGGGGCCTGTCCTGGACCAGCTCTGAGACAAGCTGTGTGACATTGGACTGGTCACCTCCCCTTTCTGGGTCTTGGTTTATCCTTGTTTAAAGTGAAATATCCTTGGACATACCTCCCTACTCTGGACCCAAAGAGAGGGTGAGAGATCTGTTTCTTTTTTCTTTTTTTTTCTTTTTTTCCTGAGACAAAGTTTCACTCTTGTTGCCCAGGCTGGAATTCAATGATGCAATCTCCGCTCACTGCAACCTCCGCCTCCCAGGTTCAAGCAATTTTCTTGCCTCAGCCTCCCGAGTAGCTGGGATTATAGGTGCCCCCCACCACGCCTGGCTAATTTTTATATTTTAGTAGAGACAGGGTTTCACCATGTTGGGCAGGCTGGTCTGGAACTCCTGACCTCAAGTGATCCACCTGCCTCGACCTCCCAAAGTGCTGGGATTACAGGCATGAGCCACTGCACCTGGGCCCCTTCTTTCTTATATTTCAACCTAGATGAAGAAAAGGGGTTGCACCCCTTCCTTGGAATTCTCTGTTGGGATCTCGGTGCCATCACTCCATTCTCTCTTCTTCCTGATTCATCCCCATTCCTTTCATCTTGCCTCATAGGCTTTTTTGGTTCAGCCCCTCCAGTTTGGTCAGATCCCTGCCCTCCTGGGCCCCTTCCAGGTTTCCTACATCCCTCTGAGGCTGTGAGGCTTTAAACAGGGCCTGAGCAAGCTGGCAATGACCTCACAGGGCCACTATGCACAGCTGCTATTTATAGCCTTATAGGATCATCCTCCTCTTCCTCCAACCAGCTGAGTCACAGTCAGCTTGGGGTCCACTCAGACCCCAGGGCCTTCTCTGCCACTCCAAACCCCAGTCCACCATGGCACCCTGAACTGTTCTTGCCGCTATGCGGGATGCTTTATTCTCTGAACCATCCGAGTACACAATGAAGATGAGTGTTGGGTTCTACACAATACCCTTTTATGGGCCCTCAGTGTTGTATGTTCTTGTAGCCCAGCCCTTCATCCTTCTGTCTTCTCACACCTGCCAGATAGGCAGCCCATGACCTCAATTCCACTGGACTCTACAGAGGTGTGGGCAAGGGGAGGAATTTGAGAAGCATCTGATAGGCCATGGCCGGAGTTCAGATCCTGGATCTCTCCCACTCCTGGGTTAGTTTCCTCACGTCTCTGAGCCTGTTTCCTCATCTGTGAATGGTAATTACAGCATCGGGTTGTTGGGAAGATTCAATGAGAAACTTATCTGCAAAGCACTCAGCACAGCGCCCAGCACACTTCGAGTGCTTAGTAAGTGCCCGCCGTCACGAGTGATTTTTGTATCCCCTTTTGACCAATAAGGAAACTGGTTCAGTGGGGGCCAAGGACTTGCTCAAGTCCTTGCTTCAGGTCAGCAGGTCAAGAGCAAGATTCAGACCCAGGACTTCCTATGGGCTGTGGTGCCTCTGACAATAACACAGCTACCCCTCACTGAGCATCTACTATATACCAGGTACAGTATTATGGATAGCTGCCATATAGAATCACTGTCTCTTTAATCCTCACAACACTGAAGAAACTCTTATCCCCATTTTAGAGCTGTGGATACTAGCCTCAGAGAGGTTAGGTAAGTTTCCTAAGGTTGCACAGCAAGTAAAAAACAAAGCCTGGATGAACCCTAGTCAGTCTCCTAGAAGTCCTGCTTATTTCTCTGTGTGGTTTCCAAGGCCTTACCACATACTGATTCAGCAGACACAGCCCTAGGTTCATCCCCTTTTAACTAGGCCCCACCAGGGACTCTCCAGGAAAAAGTCCCTTGTCCAGTATTGGACAAGTCCCTCCTAACATTCTGCTCTGCTCCTCTCTCCAAAACCCTTGCCCTCCAGAGAGGGTCTGGGCATGGAGGGGGAGGTTGTCAGGGAGTCAGGCCCCATTGACAGAGGAGTCCGAACTTTAGCCCACAGGAAAGGCGGGTGGGGAGGACACTGGAAATTTCCCATCCGAGGGATAAAGAATCCAGTGGGGGCCACTCTGCCCTATGCCACTCACAGGCTAGTCAGGCACGGGGCTCCCCACAGGCTACAGAGGCTCCCCTCAGTCCACCTTGGCCCCAGACTGCCCCCAACCGGCCTGGGAGCAGCCTCGGGTAGCAGCATCCACACCTCTGTCCTGGAGAGGCTGCCAGGAGGACTGAGACCAAAGTCCAGGCTTGATCTGCCGCCTCAAGTTTCCAAAAAGATCCCGGGGTCCACTGCCAGCCCCTGGGGATTCCCACTGCCCCAGCTCGTGAGTGCCAGATGCTCCCAGAGTGCATCAGGAATGTCCCAGATACACTTCCCTTCCCAATTAAAGATGCCCAGAGTTACAATTTGCTGAAAACAGAGTGCTGGCCTTCTTTCTCCCCACCCACAGCAGTCAGAACGGTATACCTCAACCATCCCAAAGGGCCCTCCTAATGCCCCCACCTCATCTAGCCTCAAAGAGATGGGGCAGGTGCTCCCTCTGCCTTCTCCCAGGTGCCCCAGCCACCCTGGGTACCAGAATAGACCACTGACAGCCTGCCCTTGGAGCTGGGAGGGGCCACAGCCGGTGCTGCCACTCAGGCTGGGGGAGGGATCGGGCAGAGAGGAGTGGGCAGGATGGTGCTGGGACTGAGAGGGTGCTGGAGGGCTCCAGGCTGTTTCCAGCAGATCCTCTGTGCTGTGCAGTGAGCTCCCACCAACACCCTACAAGCAATAGTGCCCCCTACTCCCCAGCCAGAACAGGGCTTGGAGCTCCAGGCACCAGCTCAGAATGGGGCTGAATCTATGCTCCAACTTCTCCCAACCTCTCCTCTTCTCCTCTGGGACTCCACGCCAGCCCCAGCCCCATCTAAGTGAGGAGGCCCTTATTTGGTGACCCCACATTCTAGCTTTTTGGTGTTGAGAGGGCTTCCGGCCTGGACTAGGATCCCTGCCCCCACCCCTAGGTCCCAGGCTGCTTCTCCTGGCCTTCCAGCTGCTGGTCCTGTGCAGTTCCCTTCTTGGACACCTCTCCCAGGCCCAGGCCCGATTTAGCTCCTTTAATCTTCCCGGTAACCCAATCCGGCCATTTCCTGAGCACGCACTGCACTTCCCAAATGGCCCTTCCCTGGAGAGTGGCCGGGGCAGGGTTGGCCTCAGCTCTTCCCTGGACTGAAGCACCACCTACCTTCCTGCCTCAACATTCTACTCCTCTCTTTTTCCTCACCCCAGGGCCTCTGGCTCTGCAAGCCTCTGTTCTGCTGTCCCAGCCTCTAAGTAGCCCAGGCCCGAGGCCCGAGCCCCCATCTCCAAGCCCAGCCCAAGTCCTCACCTGGTACTTTCCTGCTTCCCGGCTTTGGTTGCTCACGCTTTTCCTCTGCTTGCAACACCCTCACCTTCACAGGGCATTTCTGTTTTTTCCTTTCTTTTTTTTTCTCCCGAGATGGAGTCTTGTTCTATTGCCCAGGCTGGAGTGCAGGGGCGCAATCTCAGCTCACTGCCACCTCTGTCTCCCAGGTTCAAGCAATTCTCCTACCTCAGGCTCCCTGGTAGTAGGGATTACAGGCACCTGCCACCCACACCCAGCTAATTTTTATATTTTTGTAGAAACAGAGTTTTGCCATGCTGGCCAGGCTGGTCTCAAACTCCTGACCTCGGATGATCCGCCTGCCTCTGCCCCCCGAAGTGCTAGGATCACAGGTGTGAGTCACCGCGCCCGGCCTGCTCATGCTTTTCCTCTGCCTGGAACACCCTCACCTCCACAGGGCATTTCTTCCGGTGCAATGCTTACCATCTCCCTCTCAGGGCCAGCTCCAGCCTCATTTCCCAAGTTCTTCTCAGAGCCCAGAGTAGCTTGGAGCCCAGACTGGAACCAAACTACCAGCGACCCTGATCCCAGCTCTTCCTCGTTGTGTGACCTTGGGCAAGTTGCCTTCCTCCTTGTGTCTCCATTTCCTCCTCTGTAAATGAGGGTGATAACGTATTTCTCAGAGGGTGCCTATGAGGATTCATTGAGTTCCTTGATGTAAAGTGCTTTGAATAGTTCTGGGGACATAGTAAGTGCTATTTAAATGTTAAATGAAAATTATCTTTCCCTGCCTTGTATTACTATGACTTTATTTCCTCCAAGTTAAGACACCATAAATTGTGAGACACTTCATTTATTTAATAACATCATTTCAAGGGAAAAAAGAAACATTACCATGTAATGTACAAATTATAAGTCATCTTCCTATTTCAGAATGTGTAAGTTGTTCAGGAACAATAATATTTGTGTGATGTGTGCGTCTTCCTGCTTATAAGAGAGTCCTCATTTCAGTCTTGTGTGCACTTATTACTTATGGTCAGTGCCCAAGGGCTTGAGTTCAAGTCCTTACTCCCAAATTTTATTTAGCTAAGCAATCTTGGGTAAGTACTTTGACTTCTTTAAGCCTTGATTTTTTTTCCTAAGTAGCCTAAGTAACTCACAACAGTTGTAGTGAATATTAAGCAAGTTCATATATACACGCACATATATATATATATATAAAGTGTTTAGCGCCATATTGGATATTCAACACAAAAGCGCTATCATTATGGTGTTGATTTTGAAACGTTTGTTGAATTGAATCATACATCTCCAAAGACCTGGGACGCCGAGACGATCTGGTATCTCATGGTCCAAGTGCCCTCCAGTGGCCATACGGGGAAGCTGCAGGCTTCCGATGAACTTGGGGGAGCCCTTCCTTAGCCAGCCCGGGAAATAATTCAGCCATGCCCACCCATAGTCAGGCTTATTCAGTTTTCCTGGAATTCTTCACGTTATATTTCCTTTTACAAAGACCTTAAAGGGCTTCTAAAAAGTAGGATAAGAGACTAAAAGGCAGAGCTTTAGCCCAGGAAGGCTGCAGCCTGGCCATACACTATCCTCAAAGCCTGTAGGCCCAGGGCCCCAGGCAGGTGGGCAGGCAGGATGGTGAAATGCCATGCCGAGCATCACTTCTCCTCTGACCCAGACACTGTGGATCTGTATTATGAGAGAACTCGCTTGCCCACATCCAAAAATCTAGCAGAAAACAGCATTAGCCCATTCTAAGGATCTGCATCCGTGCTTTGACATATTTGTCATTTGTTTACTCATGCACTCCTTTCTTCCATTGTTCCTTCATCCATCGATATTTATTGAATACCAAGCTTGGCAGCCTCACGTCCTAGGTGCTGGGGGTTAAAAAGATCAATTTAACACAGACACAAACACGGCCACCAAGAGTTGTTCATAATGTCCCAGACACCACACGCAGAGTTAATCCTTGTATTCGAGTGTTTACAGCTTCTCTGTGTGGCTGAGGGGGCGGAGGGGGGGGCACAGGCAGAGAAGTGAACATCAGATCCAGGCTGCCTGATTTCCCCCGACGAAACGTATCCATAATGGGAGCTTTGTCTGGCTAGGTCAGGGAACTGACTTCCTCCTCCTGGGCCACACTGCTACTCTGAGAAATCCTCCCTGATCTCAAACACTGACCAAACTCCCAGCTGCATCTATATCAGAATCCCTGGTCTCTCCTTCCCCACCATTGCCCTTTACCCAGGGCCCAGAGCCGGGTGTCAGGGAGGAGAGGTGTGTTTTTAACCCACCTTGCAATGGATGGCCTGGCCAAGGCTGTTACTTACCGTGACTTAGCAGCCACATGCAGCATATTGCCATCTCTGGCTCACTCCCCCTTGCCAAGGACTGAAATGAAGAAGCCTCACTCTAGAGCATTGCCAGGGGTGTGCGGGGGGCGGGGACAGGGGGGGATGTCTGCAAGTGCCCAGGGTCTATCTTTCTGGAAGACGGCAGGAGGGAGAGGAAGACCTGGTGAGTGTCTATTACTGATTGTCCCTGGGACCCTGGTGGCCTCCCGGAGCTGCCACCTCCCTCCTTCCCTTCATGATCAGACTTTTCAAATGTCCTCCCTACACCCATCTTCGGTTTCCCCTTGCAGGCTCCTCATTGTCCCATTTCCTCAGAATTCTTGCAGCTGCAGTCACACAGGCTATTGGTCCCCTGCTGGATCAATGCTGTCTCATAGAAATACAATGGAAGCCACGTATGTCATTTTGAATGTTCTAGTGGCTGCAATTTTAAAATGTAACAAAAACAGGCCGAGGCATGGTGGCTCACGCCTATAACCCCAGCACTTTGGGAGGCCGAGGTGGGTGGATCATTTGAGGTCAGGAGTTCGAGACGAGCCTGGCCAACATGAAGAAACCTTATCTCTACTAGAAATGCAAAAATTAGCCAGGAGTGGTGGCAGGCGCCTATAATCCCAGCTACTTGGGAGGCTGAGGCAGGAGAATCGCTTGAACCCAGGAGGGGAAGGTTGCAGTGAGCCAAGATGGTGCCACTGCACTCCAGCCTGGGTGACAGACCAAGACTTTGTATCCAAAAAAAAAAAAAGTAATAAAAACAGGTGAAATTAATGTTACTAATATAGCAATGATAGTATATTTAACAATGTATCCAAAATACTATCATTTTAACCTGGAAGCAATATCTTAAAATGGAGATATTTCATACATTTTGTACATAATCCAATGTGTACATTGTTTTACAGGTATAGCGCTTTTCAGTGTGAGAGGTACTTGAAGGTATAGCCACATGTCAAGGGCTCAATAGCCCTGTGTAGCTGGTGGCTGCTGTACTAGCCAGTGCAGTTCTAGAGCCTTCATCCTCTACTTGGCATCCACACTTTCGCTGAGTCCAGTAATTATCCCATTCCCATGTGGCCTGTCTCCGGTGGGAGATTCGAAATCCATCCTCCCCCAGGGGCAGAGTCCTCATTCTACTCATCCCTCTGTCTCCCAGGGCACCATCAAACTGTGTGCCACACCCAGGAGGCCCTCAAAGCATGTTTGTTGATGGGAGTGAGCGTTGGGGATTGATTTTTGTGGTTCAGTTTTGGCTGTAAATGGTGTTTTATAGATTGCTTCTATAGAAGCACCCTGCTGCAATATTAGCAGAAACAAGCAGCAGTGGTTGTCAGCATAGGCAGAGGCCTCAGGGCAGATGGGGCTCCCTGAATCAAGCGGGGGAAATCCTGCTAGACAAGATACCATTTCTCTGGTTTAAGAGCCTGTCATTGCCACAGCGTGCTCCTCCAAGCAACCTCATCTCTGTTATAGCTCAGAGATAGCCCCTGTCAGAGTGCATTACACAAAGGATGTGTCTCCAGCAGCCCGCCACCAGGTTGACTGCTCCTCAGGGCAGAAACAGAAGTTATTCAGGTCGACAAGAGCCTGGCCCACAACAGATGCACAAGGCATGCATTTCGAATGAATAAATGAATGGATGACCAGAGCCAGTGAAGCCTCTATTCATGTCTTCATGCCCCAGAAAGTCTTTATTGAGCACTTACTACATCAGACACTGTGCTTGATACTGGGACACAGCAGGGAACAAGGAAACAGGGAGGGCCGTGTCCTCCTGGAACTCACATTCTGATGGGAGAGACAGACAATAAAAAAGTAAACACATATTAGTGAAATAATGAGAGCATTGGCTGGCAGGAAGCAAACAAAGGGGCCAAAATGGAGAATAAAGGAGGAGTTCTTCAAGGAAAGAAGAAAGTCTCTATCCTTAGTCTCCCAGAATACAAGACACCCCGCCCCCAGGTCAGGTGCCAACATTTAGACATTGGCCACCATACGTCAGCCTGAGGCTTGGGGTTCCCTGAGGATGTTACTGCTTCAAATTGCACTGATGATGTCATAATGGGCTCTAGGGATGATGGAGAGCCCTGGAAGTTGGGGCCCAAGGCAGGGGGATGATCTGGCAACAAAGGCACCTGGTTCAGGCCTGTCCACTCAGACCCAGTCTCCGGCCTTGGGAGGAGGCGAATAGGTCACCATGGCTCGGAGCCTCTCCACCATGTTCGTCCCCAACAGCTGGCTCAATGGCTACCACAAGGTAACCGGGGCCTGTCTAGTTCTGTGGTCAGCGGGAGTGTCCCAGCCAGTGCAGACACATGTTCCTGGGCACCGGCCTTCCCTGAGCTACGCACTGGCTTAGGCATTATGCGGATAAAGAGATGAATGAGATGGGGTCCCCTGCTCTCAATCTGCTAACAAACTAGACCTCCAGCAAGTGGGTTAACAGAATAATACTGATCATCATCTTGGCTAACTTTGGATGATTTAATCTTTCCAAACAATCCTGTCTGGTGCCCTATTGGCTCCACATTGCCCAACAACTGAGTTCAAGGGCAACCCACCCATCGGCACAAGTGTTTTTTGAGAATTTAGATGAGTGTTTCTCAGGGTGATCTAAAGATGGCAGAATTACTTGCAGCACCTGTTAAAAGTGGAGATCCCTGGGCCTCAGCCCAAATCTTCCAAATCAGGATCTTCAGGTATGGGGCTCATGAATCTGCAGTTTAAAAAGCACTCAGGGGATTCGCACCCTAAACACTGCCTTAGAGTTTAAACACCTGCCAGTTTCCAAGCCCCATGTCTGGTGGACCAGGGTGGGTCGGTTTCTGTTTGAGATGTGTGTTGGCCTTTGATATTTTTATTACTGATGAAAAGCCATGATTCATGAGCTGCTGGTGGCCAGCTGTCAGTTTGGAAAGGAGTCAGAGGCCACTGAGAACAGAATTTTCTATCTTTTCAACCCATCTATAAAATGCCTACCTGAGCAGACACTGTTTAAAAGCCATTAAAATAGCAGACACAGAATCACCCAGTCCCTGGAACTTTATAGACATATTTACTCAAACTCAAGTGCTTGCAAAGAGTAAATAAACGGGAAGCAAAATGAGTAAGCATCCCTAGAAACACGAACCGAAAGTAAACAGCTCTGTTCACTAAAATAAACAGGACAAATCCAGCGAGGATTAAATGACCTCTAGTTGGGTTGAGAGCCAGAAATGCCCCATCTTGGCTCCCAGAGGAAGGCGAGGGCCTGTGCCTGCCACCTGGAGGGGGTGCGTCAGAAGCTGTATTCCTTGGGGTCTCAGAGCTGGGCCTGCAAGGGCAGACATTACCCTCAGGTGGTAGGAGTGCACCCCAGGCCCCCTGGCATCCTGCTACAGGGCCTGAAAACCCTCATGTTTAAAGATTAAGAAGTGTGTCCTAAAAGTCTTCTGAAAAAGTCCACGTTTTCTAGAGGCATATTACCCCAAGTTACTTTTTTTTTTTTGAGATGGAGTCTTGCTCTGTTGCCCAGGCTGCCGTGCAGTGGTGCGATCTTGGCTCACCGCAACCTCCACCTCCTGGGTTCAAACGATTCTCCTGCCTCATCCTCCCAAGTAGCTAGGATTACAGCCATGCACCACCACACCCAGCTCATTTTTGTATTTTTTGTAGAGACAGGGTTTCACCATGTTGGCCAGACTGGCCTCGAACCCCTGACCTCAGGTGATCCTCCCAACTCGGCCTCCCAGAGTGCTGGGATTACAGGCATGAGCCACCGTGCCCGGCCCCAAGTTACTATTATTTGCCATTTATTCACTAATTTAGTAAACATTCATTGAGATCCTACTACATGTCAGGCCAGGCACTAAAGATATCAAGAACTGGTTCATAGACCTGTGCTTAAGTTGCTCACAGTTTAAAATGAGAGATAATACTGGCTCACAAGTACTGTCCACTTAACTATTTGAAGAACTCAGTGATGAGCACCCTACATGCATTATCCCATTTACTCCTCATAACATTACGAGGTTATGACTATCTTCCTCTCGTTTACAGATGAGGAAGCTAAGGCTCTAAGTCTGTGGTGTGATGGTAGATGTTTAACAGCTAGCTCTCTGGGCCAGGTGTGATGGCTCACAACTGTAATCCTAACACTTTGGGCGGCCAAGATGGGAGGACTGCTTGAGTTCTGGTGCTTGCCACCAGCGTGGGCAACATGGTGAAACTCCATCTAAAATTAAAAATTAAAAAAAAGAAAAGTATCCAGGCACAGTGGCTCACACCTGTAATCCCAGCACTTTGGGAGGCCAAGGTGGGGGAATCACTTGAGGTCAGGAGTTTAAGACCAGCCTGGCTAACATGGCAAAACCTTGTCTCTACTAAAAATTCAA
>NW_016818301.1:1019833-1041802 GCF_001698545.2 Rhinopithecus bieti
TTTTTTTTTTTTTTTTTTTGAGATGGAGTCTCACTCTGTTGCCCAAGCTAGAGTGTAGTGGCACGATCTCAGCTCATTTCAACCTCCACCTCCCAGGTTCATGTGATTCTCCTGCCTCAGCCTCCCAAGTAGCTGGGATTATAGGTGCCCACTACCATACCCGGCTAATTTTTGTATTTTTAGTAGAAATAGGGTTTTACCATGTTGATCAGGCTGGTCTCAAACTCCTGACCTCAAGTGATCAGCCTGCCTTGGCCTCCCAAAGTGCTGGGATTACAGGCATGAGTCACCACGCCTGACCCTTGTTTTTCTTAAATTCAAATAAATTGGGCATTCTGTATTTCATTTGGCAACCCTAATTTTATAATTTTATCACGGGTAGAGTCATAACCACCACTATAATCATGACATATAACTATCCATCACCATTAAGATGTTCCTGAGCTACCCCTTCATAGTCACACACATTCCTCCCCGAATCCTCCCTAGCCCTGAGCAACCATTAATCTGTTCTCCATCTCTACAATTTTGTCATTTTTTTCACTCAGCATAAGGCACCTGAGATCCAGCCACGGTACTGCATTTAGCAACGACTTGTTCCTTTCTATTGCCCCTTCTATTATCCCATGAGGGTCCTTTATCACAAAGAACAATTATTTTTCAAAATTTCTTTAATTCAGTGAGTGTTTATTGTATATCCACTATCTGCCAGGCACCGAGGATTGCAGCAGCAAAGTAAAAGTGATTACACGTCACAGGTCAGCAGATTACTTCCAGTTGACAGAGACTTCTTCCTGTGGATCCTAAGATAGGAGATGATACTGGCGCTAGGAGGGGAGGACTGGCCTCCCTGAGCACTTCCCTCTGGAGATGCTAGGGAAGGCTTTGTGAAGGAGCTCAGGAGGCAGGGTTTGCTGATGGATCTGACATGGGGTGCAAGAGAAAGAGATGCACCAAGGCTAACACCAAGAGTTAGGACCTGAAATAGGAAGGACAGAGTTGCCATTTACTGAATGTACGGCAGACACATCTGACAGCAATAACCGAAGCACACCCTGAGAATGACCCTGAATGGCAGATATACTTGATATGTGTTTGGAGTTCTGAGCTGAGAAATCCTGGAGTGGGCAACCTAGAGATCCTCATCTATGAGGAACCTCTGAGCCCCCTTCCCATCCTGTGGAACAAGGGCCATACAGGGATCAAAGCCCTTTATTTTGGGTTAAATGAAGGTTGCCAGGTGGAGGTTGTTATGGAGCGAGTGTTGAGTGAAAATGCATGCTTTCTGCAGGTGACAGCGGTTCTACTGTCCAGCTCACCACCACTGGACCATCTTGTAAGTTCTCCTCAATAGACGCTCACCCCTGTGATCCCAGCACTTTGAGAGGCCAAGGCGGGCAGATTGCTTGAGGTCAGGAGTTCGAGACCAGGCTGGCCAACATAGTGAAACCCCGTCTCTACTAAAAATATAAAAATTAGCTGGGCGTGGTTGTGCATGTCTGTAATCCTAAGGAGGCTGAGGCAGGAGAATCGCTTGAACCCAGGAGGTGGAGGTTGCAGTGAGCCGAGATCGCACCACTGCACTCCAGCCTGGGCGACAGAGTGAGACTCCCTCTCAAAAAACAATCTGGTCTTGTTTGCTGGCTCTGGGTCTCTTCTTTGGCCTCTTGAACCTGGGGCCTTCCCTACTGGAGTGGACAGGGGTTCAGCACAACACTGAGATGGGAAGAATGTGGATGGAATAGGTTTGGGGAACAAGGAGTTCAGATTAAGACATATTACACTGGAGATTCCTATTAGGCACACACATGGAAACTGTGCAAAAACAATTGGATATATGAGAATATATATAGTTCAGAAGAGATATATGGGCTAGGGATATGTAAATTTGACAACTGTCAGGGTATAGATGCTATTTAAAGTCATGAGATTGGAGATTAGCAAGGGAGTGAGGGTAGAGAGCTTTCTAAGCACTGAGCCCTGAGGCCTTCCATTTAAAGATGGGAGATGAGGCCAGGCACGGTGGCTCATGCCTGTAATCCCAGCAATTTGGGAGCCCCAGGTAAGAGTATCACTTGAGGTTGGAGTTGGAGACCAGCCTGGCCAACATAGTGAGACCTCATCTCTATTTTAAAAACATGAAAATAATAAAATAATAATAACATTAGCAATGGGAGATGAGGAGGAGCCAGAAGAGACGCAAAGGAGTGGTGGTGAGGGTAGTAAGTGTCTAGGAGGCCAAATGAAGAGAGTGTTCCCAGGAGAGCAAGCAGCTATGTCAAATAGGACCCATGGGTCAAGGACAATGAGGACTGAAAATTGACCACTGGGTTCAGCATTGTGGAGGTTGTTTTTGAACTTGACAAGAAAAGTTGTGGCGGAATGATGGTGGTAAAACCTCACTCTAGAGGGTTTACAAGAGAAAGAGAGAAGAGGAATTGGGAAACAGTCAATCTAGATAGCTCTTTTTAAAAGAGATTTACATAAAGAGGAGAAGGAAAATGAGGCCACTGCTGGAGGGAGACTGGGGGTTAAGAGAGGATTATTTTTTCATGGGAGAAATTATAGCACATGTATATGCTAATCAGCTTGACCCACCAGAACTGTGGAGATTGATAATGCAGGAGAAAGGGAAGAACTGTTGACACGGTGCCCTTACTTAAGCAAGACGGGTGGAATCTTGTGCACAAGTGGAGAGGGTGGCCTTGGATAGGAGCACAGATGGTTCACCCACAGAAATGAGGACAGCAGAATATGGAGCTCAGATCCTGGTAGGAGCCTAGGCATGGCAGCTTAAAACTTGCGGAAATTCTCTTTTGAAGGCTTCTATTTTCACAGTAAAATGGGAACAATGGTCCTCAGCTGAGAGTGGGGATGGAGGAGGACACTGGATGAAACTGTCCTCCAGGAGAGCAAAGCAGCAAATGGTCCAGGAGATGCAATAGGACCTCTGGGCAGTACAAAGAACACACTTAGGTTAGTGGTTGAGTTTAAAGCAAGCTTGTCTGGCGGGGTACAGTGGCTCACACCCGTAATCCCAGCACTTTGGGAGGCCAAGGCAGATAGATCACTTGAGGTCAGGAGTTCAAGACCAGCCTGGCCAACATGGTGAAACCCCATCTCTACTAAAAATACAGAAATCAGCCTGGCATGGTGGCTCATGCTTGTGAGCTGCTTGAGATGCTGAGGCAGGTGAATCGCTTGAACCCAGGAGGCAGAGGTTGCGGTGAGCTGAGATCATGCCACTGCACTCTAGCCTGGGCAACAGAGTGATACTCTTTCTCAAAAAATAAAAAATAAAATAAAATATTTTTTTTAAAAAAGGGCAAGCTTGTCCAACCCACTGCCCATGGACCACATGCAGCCCAGGACAGCTTTGAATACAGCCCAACGCATATTTGTAAACCTTCTTAAAACATTATGAGATATTTTTGAAATGTTTTCAGCTCATCAGTTCTTGTTAGTGTTATTATTAGACCAATTAGCTATTGTTCGTGGCCAGTTCAAGACCAGCCTGGCCAACATAGTGAAACCCTGTCTCTACTAAAAATATAAAAAATTAGCCAGGCATGATGATGCATGCTTGTAATCCTAGCTACTCAGGAGGCTGAAGCAAGAGAATCGCTGGAACCCAGGAGATGGAGGTTGCAGTAAGCCAAAATGGCACCACTGCACTCCAACCTGGGCAACAGAGTGAGACCCCATCTCAAAAAAAAAAAAATTAACTGGGTGTGGTGGCGGGTGCCTATAATCCCAGCTACTTGGGAGGCTGAGGCAGGAGAATCACTTGAACCCAGGAGGCAGAGATTGCAGTGAGCTGAGATGGCACCACTGCACTCTAGCTTGGGCTACAGAGTGAGTCTCCATCTCAAAAAGAAAAGAAAAAAGAAAAGAAAAGAAAAGACATACGTATCCTATCAACTTACACTGAAGTGTATGTAATGACTGCTATGTTCACACAAAAGTATTTGCACTTTAATATGTGTTAAACCAAAAGGATGAATGAATAACGGAAGCATTGTAAACATCAGCTAAGATCTGCCGGGGAAGATTTTCTCAGAAGGCCAAGGGCAAGAATGATTCTCAGAAACTTTTTCTTTCTTGATCTCTAGTCATCCCATGACTTTCCCACCTGAACTCCAAATCCATTAGCATTCCCTTACCCAGAAGTGACCATTATCCTTCCAAACCTGTTTCTATCCATTTACATATGTATTTATATAACATCTAGAAATATAAATTTAGCTCATTGTGTGAGTTTTATCTAAATGTCCTCACCTTACATTCTAGAAATTGCTTTTTTTTTTTCACTCAACAGTATATTTGGAATTCTTTTCTGTAACAGTTCCTGACGATTGACCTCCTTTTTAAAAATTTTTATTAACTGCTACACAGCACTTTAAAATACTGTGTCTCAAGCATTCAAATCATCTAGGAATCTTGTTAACATGCAGATGCTGATTCAATAACTCTGGGGTAAGCCCTGAGGTTCTGCATTTCTAAAAACCTCCCAGATGTTATTGATGTTGCTGGTCAACAGATCACACATTTAGTAGAAAAGATGTACAGTATGAGTGGAGTAGTGTGCTGGGGCCAACTTAGACAAGCTCATGAGAACTGATTGTCAAATTTCCAGGAATTTGGTGAGTTCGTTGTTAAACACAGCAATCATTAAAAAAAAAAACTAAATTATATACACTTACAATTAAATACGTTATATTACAGATAATAAAAAACAAAAATCCATCACTTTTCCAAACATTTTACTGCCTTCTTAAATCTATGCTGTTGATGTTACGTCTATCTATTGTGTCTGCGTGGTGGAAATCTACATAATGGCATGCTTCTGCACAGCTCTTCCCAACTCCATTCAGTGACATCATCTCAACAGCTTGAAATCGACCATGGGGAACATTTACACCACAGAAATTTGGGTATAAAGGTCTTCTGGGGTGAGCAGGTCTATGCAAACATACCCCTAAAGTTCAGGGAAGCTGAAAAGCGAAGAAAGAGGCTGACATATCCAGTCTCTCAGAAAGAAACATTTCATAGGGTCTAATAAATAGAGGCCATAGTTTCAGAGATGAAATGGTAGATTACCCTGCAAACCCAGGGCTCCATAGGGAAATAACGTGTTGAATAATTGAAGTTGAACCCTCAGGCAAAGTCATGAATGCTATGTGAATCTGCCTAAGGGCAGAATTTATGGTAATAGTAGGTAAAGTAGAAAACTTAGAGTCATTCCTGGAACAGAGGTTGTTGAAAAGTCAACACAGCAGATTAGCTTCCCAGATGGAGTTGCTTTAGCCTCCAAAAAACGCTTGCATTACCCCAAGCCTTCTCCAACACTTGATATTACCCATCTTTTCCATTTTTGTTAATCTGCTAAATAAAAAGAAAGGTATCTCATTTTTATTTATTTATTTATTTTTTGAGATGGAGTCTTGCACTTGTCGCCTGGGCTGGAGTGCAATGGCATGATGTTGGCTCACTGCAACCACCGCCTACCAGGTTCAAGCAATTCTCCTGCTTCAGTCTCCTGAGTAGCTGGGACAGGTGCCCACTACCATGTCCAGCTATTTCTTTGTATTTTTAGTAGAGATGGGGTTTCACTATTTTGGCCAGGCTAGTCTCGAACTCCTGACCTCATGATCCCCCCACCTTTGCCTCCCAAAGTGCTGGGATTATAGGCATAAGCCACCACACCCAGCCAGTATCTCATTTTTAACTTGCATTTTCCTGTTTAAAGTAAGATTAGGTGTCTCATATGTTCATAACCAGAAATTTAACAATATTTCTTGCTCTTATAAATACAGCCTTTTTACATTTTTTTCTATTTTACCCAAACCAAAAATGGTCAATAAGAACCTTTTTTACTTTTATATTTTCTAGGTAATTATTGTACAAGAAAGTCAGTGTTTTTTAAATTAGGCTACCCTTCCTACCAGTTCTAATAATAGCTTGATCGTTTATTTTCTTGGGGATTCTAGGTAATCATATAATCTATAAATAATGACCAATTTTACTCTTCCATGTATACAATTGTTAATTTTGTTTTGTGGTACTGGCTCTGACTACAGCTCCACATTGTCTAGCAGCAGTAATAGCTCATCAGTGTCTCACTTCTGATTTGAATAGGAACACTTCTGTATTTCCCTACTAATGTTTGCTCTAGATTTCTTGGAGATGTCCTTTATCCTCTTCCTGGTTTCTTAGGGAATTCTTTTTTTTAAATCAAGAATAGAGGTTCAATTTATCAAATGTTTACTTTCACTTTCTTTTTTTTTGAGACAGTCTTGCTCTGTCGCCCAGGCTAGAGTGCAACTGTGCAATCTCTGCTCACTGCAAGCTCCGCCTTCCAGGTTCACACCATTCTTCTGCCTCAGCCTTCCGAGTAGCTGGGATTGTAGGCGCCCACCACCATGCCCGGCTAATTTTTTTTTTTTTTTTTTTTTGTATCTTTAGGAGAGACGGGGTTTCACCATGTTAGCCAGGATGGTCTCGATCTCCTGACCTCGTGATCTGCCCGCCTTGGCCTCCCAAAGTGCTGGGATTACAGGCGTGAACCACCACGCCTGGCTCACTTTCTAAGTTATGCGTTTTGGTGATGTTTGAATCTATTACACAAGCATGTACTCTTTTCTGTGATCAGAAAGAACATTAAAGGTGGTTCCTTATTCAGGTTGTCTCCTTCCCTTATACTTTGTAGCCTTATTTCAGCCCTTTCACTGTCCTCCTTGAATGTGTCCCCTCCCCAGGAGGTGGAGGACAAGAATGTTCTCTCCATGTCCTGCTCAGCATTGAGCTTTATACATGATGGTATGTATGTATGTATGTAGGTATGTATGTATGTGTGTATGCAGAGACAGAGTCTCGCTCTGTCGCCCAGGCTGGAGTGCAGTGGCACGATCTCGGCTCCCTGCAACCTCCGCCTCCCGGGTTCAAGTGATTCTCTTGCCTCAGCCTCCCAGGTAGCCGCTGGGATTACAGGCACGCGCCACCACGCCCGTCTAATTTTTGTATTTTTAGTAGAGACAGGGTTTCACCATGCTGGCCAGACTAGTCACGAACTCCTGACCTCAAGTGATCTACCCGCCTCAGACTCCCAAAGTGCTGAGATTACAGGCGTGAGCCACTGCACCAGGCCCATAACGATATTTCAACAAACGGTTAGGGAATGCCATGAATTTCAGCCAGCATCTAGTGCGTGAATTCTTGAAAACTCCCCTGCCATATCTACTAGTTTGAAGTGAGGGCTGCAGGACCTTTCCAGCCTCTCCCTAACCCACCCTGTCACTCCCGACCCCACATATATAGACGGCAGGTTGCTCCATAAACCTGTGATCTCTGGAATTTTGGTTGGACCCCTGGTAGCTGGGCCCTGTTTTGGATCTAGAGGCCACCAAGAGTCCTGATCAGTTCCTGCATCTAGGAAGGTGCATAGGGTTTAAAAGTGCTACTCACTACTGACATGGGAATACTGGAAATGCCAACAATGTGGATTTTTTTTTTTTTTCTGTTGTTTTAACAAATGGAAAGGGCACAGACATCAGAGTCAAATCCCAGATTCACCTAAACAGCTATGTGATCTTGGGCAAGTCAACTTCTGTGTCCCTTGTGGACCTCCTGTGTACCATAACACTTACCAAAGTGTATAGAAAAAGGTCCAGAAAAAATCTGAGAGAAGCCTGTAGGGTTGTTCAAAGCCTCTGCAATCAAATTGATGGAGCTCAAACCCCACCTGTGCCATTTATTACTAGACGGATCACACGTCTCCGTATCTCAGCTTTCTTTATTCATGCATAAACTAGGGACAGTAAGAGTACACAATTGATGGGGCAGTTGTAAAGATTAAACGAGGTAACCAACCAAGCTTTATCATAAAGCTAAAGCTCACCGTGAGCTCCCCATAGACATTAGCCTTATTGCTTTCATTGTCACAAGGGCGGCTGTGGCGAGAGACAGCACTTTGTACTGTAACCGTCGGACCCGGTCAGCTGGAGGGAGCGAGTTTTTTATTGGCCTCGCTGCACGGGGCACGGGGAGGGGGCCGTCCGCGGCTGTCCTAGCACCTCCGCGGCGGCAGAGGGCCCTGGCGGCGGCTGCGGATCGTGCGGCGGGGGCGAGGGGGTAAGAGGCGGGGCCTGACGAGCAGCCCCCCGCAGGGGCGGAGACGGGGGCGGGGCGGAGGCGCGGCCAGGAGAGGGATGGGGCGGAAGCGGGGCGGACGGTGCAGCGAGGGGCGGGGCGGACGAAGAAGCGTGACGAGAGGCGGGGCGTGTGGCGCAGACTCGGGGGGAGCGGGGCGGAGTGGAAGGCCTGACTAGGGGCGGGAAGCGCAGGAAGGCCTGACGAAGGGCGGGGCGGGCTGTGCGGCCACACTAGGGGCGGAGCAAGGGCGGGGGCAGGGCGAGTGGTGGGCGTACAGCGAGGGTCGGAGCGTACGGGGGAAACCTGGTGAGGGGCGGGGCAAAGCGGGGAGGGCAGTGCAGCCTGGCGAGAGGCGGGGCGGACGAGGAAGCTTGACTAGGGTCAGGGCGGGCCGTGCTGCCTGGCGAGGGACGGGGTGGGCGGGGCGGCCAAGCTAGGGGCGGAGCAAGGGCGGAGCAAGGGCGGGTGCAAGGCGGGTGGTGAGGGCCCAGTTAGGGGCGGAGCGCATAGGGTAAGCCCGCCGAGGGGCGGGGCGGAGCGAGGTGGGCGGGGCGGCCCGGCCAGGGGCGGGGCGGCCGGGGAAGCCTGATGATGGCCTGCGCGTGCGGCTCGGCCTGAAGGGTCACTCGGAGGACTTGCAGGGCTGGTGAGGGGCGGGGCAGGCGGCGCGGTGGGGGCGGGCCGAGCCCGGAGGCCGGATGAGCGGACACGGCCCCACGCTCGGAGCCATGCAAGTAGGTGGCTCCCGACGGCCCCGCTTGAATTTCGATCCCAAACCGGTTCCGGCGCTCTCCCAGGCCCAAGCTTAGCGCGGTGCTGCAGTGGGGCCGCCCGACCTAAAGCGAAACCGAAAGCCCCGCGGAGGGTGATCTGACGACGTTCCCGGGACTGGAAGGGGGAGTCCTGCGAGAGACTGGGTGGGTGGGGAGGAGTCAGGGTGTTCCTTGGAGTACAGGGCTTTGGCTCCGGGCTGGGGATGCGCACGTGATGCAGGCCGCCTCAGAGTATAGGGCCCGCTTGGGATCCCGGAGTTTGGGAGCAGAACAGGATTTCCTAGCTTGGCAGGAACATGGGGGTGGAACTTAGGGAGTCGGGCTAAAGTTCGGGTTGAGGGGCCGTCCCGGGTCGTGATCCTGGGCCGGCGGGCTGAAGCTTTCAACGGAGATTTTCAGTCCTGGGTTTGGGTCTGTCGGTGGGGACGGGCGTAAGCAGAGGTTTGTGCTTTGGAGTGGTCACTTCTGGGGGTGGGGATGGGAGAATCCTCGGAACCTGGGTGAAAGGTCAGGGATCCCAGACCTCGTAAAAGTCTGAGCGCCCCCTCCCCTAGGTGGCCATGAACGGTAAGGCCCGCCAAGAGGCGGTGCAGACTGCGGCCAAGGAACTCCTCAAGTTCGTGAACCGGAGTCCCTCTCCTTTCCACGGTAAGTGGTGGCCAGGGCAAGGGAGAAGGGTGGAGGCTGATGTGCCCCTCACCAGCTTCCATCGCTGTGAGAGAGTGCTTTTCCCACAGCTGTGGCTGAATGCCGCAACCGCCTTCTCCAGGCTGGCTTCAGTGAACTCAAGGAGACTGAGAAATGGAATATTAAGCCCGAGAGCAAGGTACTGGGGGTGGGGTGGGGATGGAAAGGCAGGTCCCTAGGCTGGGTCTCAAAGCCCTGTGTGCCAGATGGCTAATGCAACTCACACCCCTGTCTTTCCTCCCCTTCTCCTCAGTACTTCATGACTAGGAACTCCTCCACCATCATAGCTTTTGCTGTAGGGGGCCAGTATGTTCCTGGCAATGGCTTCAGCCTCATCGGGGCCCACACGGACAGCCCCTGCCTCCGGGTAAGGAAATGGGACAGTGTTGGGGTGGGAGGAGATGTCAGGGGGAGTACAGGGCAAAAGAGAACCAGGAGATACAAACTGTGGCCTCTATCCCCTGGACAAAGGGAGAAGGTAAACTTTTTGGCTTCTTCCTCTACACTTTGAGTCTTTCATGTGACACTAATATTCGCTGTCTGTTACTTATGAGTAGCTGAAGTCTCATCTCCACATCTCGTCATGAAGCCTTCTCTGACTTCGTCTCCATCTTTACACTCAGGTGAAACGTCGGTCTCGCCGCAGCCAGGTGGGCTTCCAGCAAGTCGGTGTGGAGACCTATGGTGGTGGGATCTGGAGCACCTGGTTTGACCGTGACCTGACTCTGGCTGGACGCGTCATTGTCAAGGTGGGAACCGAGGTTGGGAATGGCAGAGCCTCCTCGGAAGACTGACTGCCACACTCCTCAGGGTACCCGTGGGGAAGAGGGCTGGAGGCAGTCTGGTCAGAGGACCACCCTGCTTAGTCTGAGTGAAGTGAAGACTGACCACTGGGGTAGGAGGCACCCTGGGCTGACCTGGTCTGGCTGGCCACAGTGCCCAACCTCAGGTCGGCTGGAGCAGCGGCTGGTGCATGTGGAGCGGCCCATTCTTCGCATCCCACACCTGGCCATCCATCTGCAGCGAAACATCAACGAGAACTTTGGGCCCAACACGGAGATGCACCTGTGAGACTGGGGCAGGGCTGCGGTGGCTGGGAGGGATGGAGAATGATATCAGGTGATTATTACCTAATGGTAGCCACAGTCACATTTTACTCTTAGGACTCAGTAAATTTCTAAGGGTCCTCATAGCCTTGCTATTTGGGGAGTGGGCTGGGAATTGAAGGGCAGGGGCAGTTGCCCATCAGGAGGCACCTGAACTTACCAGATGCCCCACTCTGCTGTGCCCTCCTCGCAATCCCCGCCCCCAACCCACGTCTCCCCACAGAGTCCCCATTCTTGCCACAGCCATCCAGGAGGAGCTGGAGAAGGGGACTCCTGAGCCAGGGCCTCTCAGTGCTGCGGTAAGAGTCCCCTGATCATGGGAAGGGCGGCAGAGTCCCCTGAGAAGAGGGGAGGAAAGGAGGAATGGACTCCCCAGCGTCTTTCTGCTCTGCAGGATGAGCGGCACCATTCGGTCCTCATGTCTCTGCTCTGTGCCCATCTGGGGCTGAGCCCCAAGGACATAGTGGAGATGGAGCTCTGCCTTGCAGACACCCAGCCTGCGGTGAGGACTGGCTGTAGGAACCTGTGGGTGGAGGGCCTCCAGGATCCCAGCCACTCGTAGCCAGTCCTGCTGAAGCACTCATCACCTCCACCAAGCCCTCAGTGACTCTCATCCCTATTCTTCCCAGTAGACACATCCCCCACTGTTTCTAGGTGGTGGTTCTCAAAAAGACAAGTTCCCCACCCCAGACCTGCCTGCTAGGACTGTCTTGGAATTGGCCCTTTTTGCAGATTCCACAGGAGTTTCTTCTATAGGTGGGCCCTGTCTGCTTTGACCCACACTGACACTGAACTGCTTAGGGAAAGAGGTCTGGATGTGGCTATCTGTTCTCTGTCTCACCGTTGCTGATGGTCAGAGATTGCTAAATCTTTGGATGCTCTGTCCTGCTTGAACATGTGCTGAGTTTCTGTTTCTGTTTTTTGACTGGTTTCCTCTGTTTACTTCTTTGGGTTTTTTGGTAACAATTCAGCCCTTCCTCTTCTTGACCCACAGGAAGAGGTCAAGAGCTATTGGCCTCCAACCTTCTGTTCCTCAGCGCCAGCCCAGCCCCCTTCTCCAGTCTCTGCTCAGTCCTGCCCAGCAAAGAATCCCAACACTTTGGGAGGCCGAGGCGGGGGGAATCACATAAGTTCAGGAGTTCGAGACTAGCCTGACCAACATGGTGAAACCCCGTCTCTAATAAAAACACAAAAATTAGCTGGGCCTGGTGGTGCGTGCCTGTAATCCCAGCTACTCAGGAGGCTGAGGCACGAGAATCCTTGGAACCCGGGAGGCAGAAGTTGCAGTGAGCTGAGATCAAGCCATTGCACTTAAGACTGGGCAACAAGAGTGAACCTTCATCTCAAAAAAAAAGAAAAAAGAAAATAGTGCACTAAGCCCGGGGTCAGGGAGAGGTTGCGCAAGAAACCAAGGAGGCCCTTGGGAGCAAAAGAAAGGTGAGTGAGGGTGGAGGGTTGAAGGTCGGGCTGACTGTCTTATCTCTCTAGGTCTTGGGTGGTGCCTATGATGAGTTCATCTTTGCTCCTCGGCTGGACAATCTGCACAGTTGCTTCTGTGCCCTGCAGGTGAGGAGCTGGGGCACCCTAGGCAGTATATACCACCAGCAGAGATGGCATGTTTGGGGTCAGAAGAGCTGCCTAAAGCCCCAGCAGGTTGTGAGAGAGGGCCATTGTCTGCCTGCTCAGTCTGCTGGTGCTGGATGGACCAGGAGGGGGCCCTAAATGCTGCAGCCTCAGCATCACTACCTTTGGACTCTGTCCTTGCACTGTCAGGGGGTTGAGGTGAGAGGAAAGCTGAGAAGTTGATTAGAGCACCATGGTGTCTTGTCCTAGCCTTGCTCCTGCTGCTTCTCCTGAAGTTAACCTCTGCCTCAGGGAAAGGCCTTATCATCCCACAAGGCAGTATCATCCACCTCCTTCTGCTTCCTACTCCACCCCTCAGGCTTAAGCCCCAGCCTTCTCCCTGTTTCTTGGGATCTCAGTCAGGTAGCCTGTCTTCCTAGTCACCTTGCTGTTCCCCCACCTTCTCTCCACCCTAGTCAGTTCCCTTTCTTTCTCTCCTCTTGCCCTTGATCTCCCTCTGCCTTTTTCTGCCTTTCCTTCCCTGTAATCCTGTGGCTGGAGATAGGCTTTGAGCTGTAATTGAGACCAGAGCCAGACCTGGGACCTGCATCCACTTCTGCAGGCAGCCAGCCAGTCATGTCACCTTGATGGAGTCTGTCACCTCTTTGAACGTTAGTCTTTTCCCTGAGGCCAATTAGTTTGTGTGATCTGTGTAGCCTTTTGACTTTCCAAGACTCTCAGCTCTTCCTCTCTTCTTCCTCCACATTTTCCTACTGGCTTTTGCATGGGAAGGTAGAGAACACCCAAAGGATGGTGCCTCCTGTCCCAGTTGAAAAGGTTTCTACCTAGCTATTGATTTGGCAAAAAGAGGAAGAAAAGGAAGGGTGGGGGGGGAGAGAGGGAAGGAAGGAAGGAAGGAAAGAAGTCGGTCCCTACCACACCCTAAAGGTTTCTACCTATGTAGCTATTGATTTGGCAAAAAAAAAAAAAAAAAAAAGGAAAAGGAAAGAAAAGAAGCCTGGGCACGGTGGCTCACGCCTGTAATCCCAGCACTTTGGGAGGCCGAGACAGGCGGATCACAAGGTCAGGAGATTGAGACCATCCTGGCTAACACAGTGAAACCCCATCTCTACTAAAAATACAAAAAAAAAAATTAGCCTGGTGTGGTGGCGGGCGCATATAGTCCCAGCTACTTGGGAGGCTGAGGCAGGAGAATGGCGTGAACCCTGGAGGCGGGGCTTGCAGTGAGCTGAGATCGCACCATCGCACTCCAGCCCGGGTGACAGAGCGAGACTCTGTCTCGACAAAAAAAAAGAAAGAAAAGAAAGCTCCCCACCACACCCTCTGCCAGGCAGTGCCCTAATTGATAAAAGCCATGGCCACGGAAGGCAGACAGGGGAACGTGTACACCCAAGGTGCTAGTGGACGGGGAAGTGTGCACACCCAAAGTGCTGGTGGGCTGAATTCCAGAAGAAGGAAGTTGGAGATGATGCTCTCATTTCCTTCCCTGAACCAGGCCTTGATAGATTCCTGTGCAGGCCCTGGCTCCCTGGCCACGGAGCCTCACGTGCGCATGATCACACTGTATGACAACGAAGAGGTACGTGGAGGGTTCTGGGGAGGGTCCCCTCTGCAGAGTCTTCCACAGCCAACTTGTTGTGCCAGGCATCCACCATGAGCCAGCGCTCTTCTGGGGGCCCCAAAGACAGGGGAGATGCTGCCTGGGCCTCCTTAGCACTTGGTGTCTCCTCTGACTCAGCATACATCTGCTTATTCAAGGGTGACCGTCTCTCCTGTATCTCTCTTTGTGCCACATGGTGAGCTTCTTCCTTTAGGACAGGGACTCTACCCCGTCCATCCTCGTAGCCCCAGGGCTCAGTACAGAGTAGGTCCTCATGATGCCTGTGTGTGTGAGGCTGCACAGTCTCAGCTGCATAAGAGAGCTTGAACGGATAGTGCTCTCTCAGGTAACAACGCAGGTCAGAGTTAACAGTTTAGGAGGGGTCCCTGCCATCCTGAACGCATGACTTCCATTTCAGGATTCAGGGTGGCCGTTCCAGCTCTGGCCATCATGTCTGCACTGAGTAGGAAGGGCAATTTGAATTTGGCAAAAAAAAAAAAAGAAAAGAAGGCCAGGCGCGGCTCACGCCTGTAATCCCAGCACTTTGGGAGACTGAGACAGGTGGATCACGAGGTCAGGAGATCGAGACCATCCTGGCTAACATGGTGAAACCCCGTCTCTACTAAAAATACAAAAGGGGCAATAGACACCCCCTGGCTTTAAGGGCGTGATCCAGAAATGACATTCATCACTGCTTACATTCCACAGAACTTCGCTGCAGGGGAGCCTGGGAATGTCATCTCTAGCTAGGTAGTTAAGTGCTCAACTACGACTTGGGTGTTCTGTTATAAAAGATATCATGGACAGTTAGCAGTCTCTGTCATATGCATAAAAGAAAATTAACCAGTGTGGTGGGGCACCTCTGCTGAGGGTCACAGGATGACCCTGTCATCTTGTGATGTGAGGGTCACAGGAGGAGGAAGGGGAGTAGTGCAGGAAACCCATCAGTACTGTTAAGACTGTGAGTTAGTTTGGCCTCAGCCCACTGTCCAGTGTTCAGTGATGACCCCAGGTTAGGGGTGTTGCTAAGAACACCCAGTCAGTGGGGTTTTGGGCTAGTTGGGCAGTGGGCCCCTCTCACTGGCTTCCAAGATCAGGACCCTGAGCCCAGATTCCCAGAGTCAGGACTCTGCTGTCACCAGGTGGGGTCTGAGAGTGCACAGGGAGCACAGTCACTGCTGACAGAGCTGGTGCTGCGGCGGATCTCGGCCTCATGCCAGTACCCAACGGCCTTCGAGGAAGCCATACCCAAGTCCTTCATGATCAGCGCAGATATGGCCCATGCTGTGCATCCCAACTACCTGTGAGTCTCTAGTGCCAGTCACAGTCTTCACATAACTGGGGACCCAAGCGTAACCTGCCTCAAGGCTCTGCCCTGGCCCCAGCCTCTTCCTTTCTCCCTTCTTCATTCTGCTGGGAGGTTCAGGGGCACTTCCTTTTCACTACTCCGAGACCAACTCGATCAAAGTCATGCAATGCCTAACCCAGGTGTGTGGAATAGCCTTTGTCTACAAACTTGTTTCCATCTGTTACTAGAGGCTGCCCAGAACCCTGTGTATGGAATGACTCTAAAGTCCCACTGGGCTGAGCAGGAAAGAGTGGTGATCTATTAGTGATGTCTGCCGTGGGAGGGTGGTGTTGACAGGCCTCCTCCTGTTTGCTATGCCTGGCCCTTACCTGTCTCTTACAGGGACAAGCATGAGGAGAACCACCGGCCCTTATTCCACAAGGTGAGATGTGCCATTTCTTCCTAGGGACTTGGAGGCCTGGCTGTTCTGGGCCCCCACTCATTCCCTTTGGGCCTGTCATTACTTCTGCCTCACCGTTGACTCTCCCCAGGGCCCCGTGATCAAGGTGAACAGCAAGCAACGCTATGCCTCAAACTCAGTGTCAGAGGCCCTGATCCGAGAGGTGGCCAACAAAGTCAAGGTCCCCCTGCAGGTGAGGGTGGGCCCTGCCTGGGAAGGTGTGATGGAGGGAGCTTGGTGGGGACACAAACAGATGGGCCCCCCATGAACAGGCAACCTGGTAGATGGCCTTCAGTGGAGGGGGTCCCAGTAGAGTGAGAAAAGTAGGGATTTGGGATATAGCTGGATTCCATGCTGGCTCTGCTGCGGTGCTAGCTGTGTGACCTTGGACTAGTCTAGCCTTTCTAAGTCTCAGTTTCCACATCTGTAGAATAGTGATAGTGATACCTACTTTGCTGGATTTCCATGAAGACTGAAGGTACAGTGTGCTCCTGGCACATGGTAGGCCCGTCTTTCCCTGCAGCACCCCCACTTTCCTGTGTCTCATACACACCCTAGGGGCTTCCACAGGGAAAGTTCAGGGCTGGGGAGTATGGAACCCCAGCTACTCATTTTCTCTCTTGCCTGAGAAATCAGCCATCTAGTCCTTTCTCCTCAGTGTGTTTGTGTGTGTGTGTGTTTGTGTACATATATATGTTGTATACACATATGTATGTAACACAGTATTGTATATACACATATATACACACATATACTGCCATGCATTGCTTAACAATAGGGATACGTTCTGGGAAATGGCATCATTAGGCAATTTTGTTGTTGTGTGAGCATCATGGAGTGTACGTACACAAACCTAGACGGACAGCCTGCTGCGCACCCAGGCTGTGTGGTGTAGCCCATTGCTCCTAGGCTGCAAACCTGTACAGCTTCTTACTGTGCTGAAAACTGTAGGTAATTGTAACAAAATGGTAAATATACCTAAACATAGAAAAGGTACAGGAGGCCAGGCATGTTGGCTCACACCTGTAATCCCAGCACTTTGGGAGGCTAAGACAGGCAGATCACTTGAGGTCAGGAGTTCAAAACCAGCCTGGCCAACATGGTGAAACCCCATCCTACCAAAAAATACAAAAATTAGCCAGGCGTGGTGGTGCATGCCTATAGTCCTAGCTACTTGGGAGGCCTTCCCTACTTGGGAAGGATCTCTTGAGCCCAGGAGGTGGAGGTTGCAGTGAGCTGAGATCTTGCCATTGCACTCCAGCCTGGATGACAGAGTGAGACCCTGTCTCCAAAAAACAAAACAAAACAAAACAAAAAAAAAAAGAGAGAAAGAAAAAGAAAAGGTACAGCAAGCATATGTTATAAAAGATTAAAAATGGTCCACCTGTATAGGGCACTTATGAATGGAGCTTACAACACTCGAAGTTGCCCTGAGTGGTGAGTGAATGTGAAGGCCTAGGACAGTACTGTACACTAGTGCAGATTTTATCAATGCTGGACACTTAGGCTTCACTACATTTATTTTGGAAATTGTATTTCTTCAACAATAAATTAGCTTACTGTAACTTATTTATTTATTTATTTATTTATTTTTGAAATGGAGTCTCACTTTGTCACCCAGGCTGGAGTGCAGTGGCGCGATCTCAGCTCACTGCATCCTCCATCTCCCTGGTTCAAGCCATTCTCCTGCCTCAGCCTCCTGAGTAGCAGGGATTACAGGCACGCAACACCACGCCCAGATAATTTTTGTATTTTTAGTAGAGATGGGGTTTCACCCTGTTGGTTGGGCTGGTCTCGAACTCCTGACCTTGTGATCTTCCTGCCTTGGCCTCCCAAAGTGTTGGGAGTACAGGCGTGAGCTACTGCACCTGGCCAACTTTTTTACTTTATAAACTTCCATTTTTTAAATTTTTGACTCCTTTGTAATAACACTTGACTTAAAACACAAGCACATAGTACAGCTATTCAAAGTAATTTCTTTTTTGTATCCTTATTCTATAAGCTTTTTTCTATTTTAAAATTTTAGTTATTTTAAAATTTTAAACTTTTGGTTAAAACCAAGACAGAAACATACACATTAGCCTAGGCCTATACAGGATCAGGATTATCAATGTCCCTGTCTTCCACCTCAACATCTTGTCCCACTGGAAGGTCTTCAGGGATATTGACATTCAGGGAGCTGCTATCTGCTATGATAACAATGCCTTCTGGCAAAACTCCTTCTGGTACAGCTCCTAAAGAACCTGTCTGAGGCTGTTTTACAGTTAACTTTTTTTTTTTTTCAATAAGTAGGAGTACATTCTAAAATAACAATAGACCGGGCATCGTGGCTTACGCCTGTAATCCCAGCACTTTGGGAGGCCGAGGTGGGCGGATCACTTGAGGTCAGGAGTTCAAAACCAGTTGGCCAACATGGTGAAACCCCGTCTCTACTGAAAATACAAAACTGAGCTGGGTGTGGTGGTGCACGCCTGTAATCCCAGCTTTTCAGGAGGTGAGACAGGAGAATCGCTTGAACCTGGGAGGCAGAGGTTGCAGGGAGCCAAGATGGTGCCATTGCACTCCAGCCTGGGCAACGAGTGAAACGCCATCTCAAAATAAATAACAATAAAAAGCATAATATAGTAAACACATAAACCATAACATAGTCATTTATTATCATTCTTAGGTATTGCATGCTGTACATAATTGTGTGTGTTATGCTTTTATGTGACTGGCAGCACAGTAGATTTATTTACACCGGCGTCGTCCCAAACAAGTGAGTCATGCATTGTGCCACAACATTGGAACAGCTGTGATGTCACTAGGCGACAGGAATTTTTCAGCTCCATTATAATCTTATGAGACCACTGTCATGTGGTCTATCCTTGACTGAAATGTCACTATGTAGTACATGACTGTCTATTTCTGTATCTATCTACCTGTCTATATCAGGGACTCGGGCATTGGTGGTCCAGTGACAATCATAGCAGGCAAGTTCTGGCATAGTCAGGCGTAGAACCGCGGCATCCTGACTGCCAGCCCAGGGCTCTTTCTGCTGTACAGTGCTAGCTCTTCCTTTCAGAAAGCTGAATTGTTCTGCCCCCAGAAAGCCTTCTCTGAGAACGTGATATTTGAGCTGAGACCTAACCACTGAGAAACAGGCAGCTATGGGAGCGTCCCAGCCAGAGGGCATAAGTAGAAAGGCCCCAAGGGGACCAGGAATGAGCTGTCTATTAGGAGGAGGGAAAGGCAGGATGGTAGAGCCAGGATGAGAGCAGGAGGGGGTCAGGGAAGAGGCCCAGCTCAGTGATCATGCAGGAATACCTAGGCCATGGAAGGGCATTTCAATTTTATTCTAAGGCAGTGAGAAGACATTGGGAGATTTTTCTTTAATAACTTATGGCAGAAGTAGGACACATGTATTTTAGAAAATTAGAAAATACAGATAGAGATGAGAAAGTAAAACACTAATCCGCAGAAATTTGGTGTAGTCTTCCAGATTTTTTTCTATGCATGAACTTCATATACACTTTTTAAAAATGATATTATATTGGATATATTTTTGTTGCCTCTTTTCACTCAGTCATCTTCACCTTACTATTTCAGTTTTTTTTTTAAATTGTTTTTTTAAAATTAGAAACAGGGTCTTGCTCTGTCTCCCAGGCTGGAGTGCAGTGGCATGATCATAGCTCACTGCACCCTCAAACTCCTGAGCTCAGGAGATCTTCCTGCCTCAACCTCCCAAGTAGCTGGTACTACAGATGCATCCCACCATGCTGGCTAATTTTCTATTTTTAGTTAAAATGGGGTTCTTGTTATGTTGCCCAGGCTGGTCTTGAACTCCTGGCTTCAAGCAATCCTCCCATCTTGGCCTACCAAAGTGTTGGGATTACAGGCATGATCTACCACTCTCAATCCCATTTCAGGAAATTGTTGTTTCAGTAAACTTGTACCTCATCTAATGCACAGATAACTTTCCGTTTTCCCCAGTTATCTTCAAAATATTTTTTTACAGTTATTTGACCCACCCTAGTATCCAACTCAGGACCATGCATTATATTTGGCTAATATGTTGCTTAAATGTCTTCTAACATAGCACAGTTCCTCCCACCCCTTTTTACATTGGCTTATTCAAGAAACATCTGGATATGTCTCCTTGCTGCCCCATGGTGTCTTTCGCTTATCTGTAAGTCCTGTATTTCCTATCAACTGGAATTTCTAAAGACTTGATGCATTCAAGTTAAACTTTTTTTTTTTTGACAGAGTGAGAGTCTCACTGTGTTGCCCAGGCTGGAGTCTAATGGCGTGATCTCGGCTCATTGCAACCTCTGCCTCCCCAGTTCAAGTGATCTTTCTGTCTCAGCCTCCAAAGTAGCTGGGATTACACATGTGCACCATGATGCCCAGCTAATTTTTGTATTTTTAGTAGAGACAGGGTTTCACCACGTTGGCCAGACTGGTCTTGAACTCCTGACCTCAAGTGATCCATCCACCTCAGCCTCCAAAAGTGCTAGGATTACAGGCGTAAGCCACCGTGCCCAGCCTCAAGTTAAACATTTTTGGCTAGAAGACATGGCTGGTGTATTCATATGGCATCACACACATGATATCTGGGTGGGCCACCCTTAGCCTTGCAAAGATTGACCACTGGACCAGGGATGGTCTCTTATCCCTTCGTTATATGGTGGTTTTCCCACTATGGACCTGACAGGGACCCATACAAGTGATGAGTTCCCTATTAACCAGACACCTAATGGTTTTAACACTTACAGTAATCCTTGCCTAAATCAGTAATTTCATTAGAATTTACTGAAAAATGCCCGCTTCCCCTGAATTCTTTCAGTCTTCCATTCTTCTGTGAAGTGGAACTTCTTCCCTCCAATCAACTAGGGTCCTTTGGTTATCATGGAATATCATTCCTATTGGAAAGCAGGATAAATGCTAATTCTTTCCATTATCCACTTTTCAAGGTGAAATGTCATCTCAAATAGTGACAAAGAAGGATTTTTCCTTTTCCTTTTCCTTTTTTTTTTTTTTTTTTTAAGACAGGGTCTCGCTCTGTCACCCAGGCTCAGCTCACTGCAACCTCCTCCCCAGAGGTTCAAGAGATTCTCATGCCTTAGCCACTGGAGTAGCTGGGATTACAGGCATGCACCACCATGCCTGGCTGTTTCTTGTTTTTTTTTTTTTTTTCTTTCTTTTTTCTTTGAGTTGGAATCTTGCTCTGTCACCCAGGCTGAAGTGCAGTGGCGCGATCTCGGCTCACTTCAAGCTCCACCTCCTGGGTTCGTGCCATTCTCCTGCCCTCAGCCTCTGGAGTAGCTGGGACTACAGGCGCCCACCACCACGCCCGGCTAATTTTTTTGTATTTTTAGTAGAGACGGAGTTTCACCATGTTAGCCAGGATGGTCTCGATCTCCTGACCTCGTGATCTGCCGGCCTCGGCCTCCCAAAATGCTGGGATTACAGGCATGAGCCACCGCACCCGGCCTGTTTCTTGTATTTTTAATAGAGACAGGGTTTCACCATGTTGGCCAGGCTGGTGTCGAACTCCTGGCATCATGTGATCTGCCCGCCTTGGCCTCCCAAAGTGCTGGGATTACAGGTGTGAGCCAGCACACCTGGCCTGCTTTTCCCTTTCTGACTATCACAGATCATGGAATTTCATTTATTCAGTGTCCACTATAATGATTATATTTGATGTGTGAATTGTCATGGCTTTGACCAATGGGAGCCCCTTCAGCATAACCCCTGTGGCCTTTGACTCTTGGAAGTCTCCTTGCTTTTTGGACCAACAAAAATTGCAGGTGTGTCTTGTTCATTTCACCCCCCAGACTCGGTAGCTTTTGACGAGCAATGGTATTAGAGACCATGTTCTGGCACTGCAAGTGTTCATTGTTCTTTGGGGAGGGAATGGTACTTTGGGACCATTTCCATGGACACAGCAAGAAAAAAGTACATATTTTAAAAATCATGAAACCAGGTGCAGTAGCTCAGGCCTGTAATCCCAGCACTTTGAGAGGCCAAGATGGATGGATGGATCAGTTGAGGTCAGGAGTTTGAGAACAGCCTGGCCAATATGGTGAAACCCCAAAGACACAATAATTAGCTGGACATGGTGGCGGTGCCTGTAATCCCAGCTACTCGGGGGGCTGAGGCAGGAGAATCACTTGAACACAGGAGGCAGAGGTTGCAGTGAGCTGAGGTCGTGCCACTGCACTCCAGCCTGGGCATCGCAGGGAGATTCCATCTCAAAATAAAATAAAAATGTTTAAATAAAAATCATGAGTTAATACTGTAATTCTTTTTTTTTTTTTTTTTGAGACGGGTCTCACTCT
>NW_016818301.1:1041995-1049201 GCF_001698545.2 Rhinopithecus bieti
TTTGAGACGGAGTCTCGCTCTGTCACCCAGGCTGGAGTGCAGTGGCCGGATCTCAGCTCACTGCAAGCTCCGCCTCCCGGGTTCCCGCCATTCTCCTGCCTCAGCCTCCCGAGTAGCTGGGACTACAGGCGCCCGCCACCTTGCCCGGCTAAATACTGTAATTCTTATTCATAAAATTATTCTTGTTTAGTTAAATAGTTATTACCTATTTGATTTTGTAATTCTGTTTTCTCTTACACTGAAAACCTTGATATCTAGCATCATATTTTCATTTTCTTATTGACTCTTTTACCATAATATAAAGAAAATCATTTCAAAATGTCAGTAGCAATATTTTTAAACACATTAATATCACTGAGTATTCTTTTTCTGTGGGTGTGGATATTAAGCAAGAGGGTGACAAGGATGGATATTTTTAAAATCCCCCTTCCTGCTGTGTGGAGAATGGATTGGAACTAGGGTAGTGGTGATGGAGAGAGAATGGGACCAATTCAGAATATATTGCTCTTTGGGGTCTGCCATTTAGCATTGGCTTTGATTTTTGCTCCAAATGGACCGTCTCCCAAGCCCCTTCCCGCCCTGCAGTTCTAAGATGGCGTCCTCCTTGGCTCTGATAAGCACACACTGCATGTTGCTCATGAGTCTCCTTCTCCCCCTAGGATCTCATGGTCCGGAATGACTCCCCTTGTGGAACCACCATTGGACCTATCTTGGCTTCTCGGCTGGGGCTGCGGGTGCTAGATTTAGGCAGCCCTCAACTGGCCATGCACTCTATCCGGGAGATGGCCTGCACTACAGGAGTCCTCCAGACCCTCACCCTCTTCAAGGTAACCCACCCCAGACCCTCTCAATGGCAGCTGGGCTCCTTCCCCTCTAGTGCCTGGATTGGTTGCTGAGACAACATTGCCATCACAAAGTGACTGGCCTGAGTAGTGGGGGCTGGTTGTCTTGCTGGGGCCATGTAGGAAAACAAGGGGCCTGGCCAACCACAATGGCTCATGCTGTAATGTCAACACTTTGGAAGGTGGGATGATTGCTTAGGCCAGGAGTTTGAGACCAGCCTGAGCAACATGGCAAGACCATGTCTCTACAAAAGAGAAAAAAGAGATAAAACAAGGGTCCTTCTTCTTCTCAAGGCTCAGGGGCCCTGACCCAAAGAAATGGAAAATGAAGGGATGGGAAGAGGGGATCAGGGCTGAGAAGACTGGGGTGGCTGTCAAGAACAGATGAAACCTCGGTGCTTCTCCTACTGGACATATGTTGGGTGTGAGGTGGGTGGCAGGACATCTCCATCTGGTCACTCACTAATTTCAAATTCCATGTTGCCTCCCATCATAGGGCTTCTTTGAGCTGTTCCCTTCTCTGAGCCATAATCTCTTAGTGGATTGAGCCCTCTTGGAAAGACTTCTTTGCCATCCCTTTGCACCTGAGAGGGGAATTTCTTAGCTGAGCTGAAGCTGGATTATTAAAGTGGATTTTCACTCAGACTCTCCGTGCTATGCTTATTTGGAGACTAGAGGAGTGGGAGTTGAACCTGGCTTGAACCTTTGGAACCAGAACAGTTGGGGAGCAGGTGGAGGAGGCCACACTCCTGGGAGCTGATGGTTTTAAATCTGATTTTAAATCTCTTCTCTATCTCAAGTCCATACCTGAAGTGGGTGAAGGGTGGGCTGGATCCTTAAGCGAAGGTCACTTCTCCCACCCCTAGTCCTCCTCCTAGGAAGTGGCCTCAACCATCTTTCCTCCTTCCATCCCCAGAATAGGTGTCCCACTCTGCCCTCAGCTATCCTGTTCAGCATCGGGCCCCCTTCAGAGCTGCTCTGGGCAGCCAAAGCTGTTTCCCACCTCCCCCAGTCCCTCCCCAACCCCTCTCAGGAGCTGCAAAGAGAAGGGCACAGTCTATACCTTATCACCCTTCATCATCCACTTCTCAGCAGTTCCTGGTATTACTTGATTGTGAACATATTATCAGGAAAAAAGATTATCACTGAAAAAATTGGAAAAGTCAATCTGGCTGGGTGCCATGACTCACACGTGTATTCCCAGCACTTTGGGAGGCCAAGGCAAGTGGATCGCTTGAGGTCAGAGTTCAAGACCAGCCTTGCCAACATGGTGAAAAAATACAAAAAAATTAGCCAGGCATGGTGGCGCACACTTGTAATCTCAGCTTCTCTGGAGGCAGGAGAATATCTTGAACCCAGGAGGCGTAGGTTGCAGTGAGCTGAGATGGTGCCACTACACTCCAGCCTGGGCAACAGAGCAAGACTCTGTCTCAAAGAAAAAAGGCCGGGCGCGATGGCTCACGCCTGTAATCCCAGCACTTTAGGAGGCTGAGGCGGGTGGATCACCTGAGGTTGGGAGTTCAAGACCAGCCTGACCAACATGGAGAAACCCTATCTCTACTAAAAATACAAAATTAGCCGGGCGTGGTCGCACATGCTGTAATATCAGCTACTTGGGAGGCTAAGGCAGGATAATCACTTGAACCCAGGAGGCGGAGGTTGCAGTGAGCCAAGATTGTGCCATTGCACTGTAACCTAGGCAACAAGAGTGAAACTGTCTCAAAAAAAAAAGAAAAAGAAGAAAAAGTCAAAGTCTGTTTATAAACCAATCTCCTTCCTTCCACTAAAATAATTGTACAAACTGGTGTCCTTCCAATTTTTTTGATATCTATATAAAAGTTTATGTCTGTATAAATATTCCACTTCAGCTTTCTAAAAAACTTAATATAATATAGAGATATTTCTATAACAATACATATAAATTTAATTTAGCAATGGCAAAAAGTTAGAATTCATCTAAAGATTTCTCAGTAAAGGCAAGGCCAAATAAATGTCTGTTATAGGTAGCTATTGAGAAAAAGGTAAATTGTATATTGTATGTACTAACATGAAGAGATTACAAAGACATTGTTGAGTAGAATAGGCAGGTTGCAGAACTGGACACAGGATAAGGAATTTGTGCAAAACCCATGTACCTTCAAAATATTATTATATGGCCGGGCACGGTGGCTTATGCCTGTAATGCTATCACTTTGGGAGGCTGAGGTGGGCAGATCACTTGAGATCAGGAGTTCAAAACCAGCCTGGCCAACATGGTGGAAACCTGTCTCTACCAAAAATACAAACAAATTAGCCATGCGTGGTGGTGGGCGCCTGTAATCCCAGCTACTCGAGAGGCTGAGGCAGGAGAATAGCTTGAGCCGGGGAGGCGGAGGTTGCAGTCAGCCAAGATCATGCCACTGTACTCCAGTCTGGGCAATAGAGCAAGACTGCCTCAAAAAAAATTAATATATATTTTTATGTGTGTATAAATATGCATGTAGATGTATACATGCATAGAAAATGCCTGGAAAAATGCACATCAAACTTTTACAGTGATTTTCTGGGTTGGGAGTGACAAAAGAGCCTTACCCTTTTTGTAATGGTTTCCTTTTGTATAACAGAATGTACCATGTATTACTTATGTAAAAAATTTTACCTTAGCACTATATTTACTCTTACAATTGGCGTACAGTATTTTATTGTGTAGATGGTCATTATACAGTCTGTTAATAATGGTCATTTAATTTTTTTCTCCAGTTGACAAGTCTAAACAACACTGAGATAAATATAAATATATTATTGTACATTTGCCTAAGTTTTTCCCATGGGATAAATTCTAGAAAATGCCAACTGAACTATAGTGACAGCAGACCAGTGGTTGCTCGAATGTCAAGGATTAAGAGAGAGTTTGGTTGCAAAAGGGTACAAGAAAACTTTGAGAGGGTGATAGAAATGTTACCCCAGAGGTGGAAGAAAATCCACATATAAATGGACCTGTGCAATTCAAATCCATCCACTTACATGTGGATTTTTTCCAATAAAAGTTATACCGACCAGGCGCAGTGGCTCACACCTGTAATCCCAGCACTTTGGGAAGCTAAGGTGGGCAGATCATGAGGAAAGGAGTTCGAGACCAGCCTGGCTAACATGGTGAAACCCCATCTCTACTAAAAATACAAAAATTAGCCAGTTGTGGTGGTGGGCACCTGTAATCCCAGCTACTTGGGAAGCTGAGGCAGGAGAATCGCTTGAACCTGGGAGGCGAAAGTTGCAGTGAGCCGAGATCACACCACTGCACTCCAGCCTGGGCAACAGAGCAAGACTCCGTCTCGGAAAAAAAAAAAAAGTTATACCAAGTATGCCTGGCTCTTCTGAACCCCGCCCCTGCAACCCCTATTCTACCTTCTCCGCCTCTTCTCCCACTAATGCTCCAACCAACCCCTCTTTTCCTCCTCCTTGGCCTACTCAACATGAAGACGATGAAGATGAAGACTTTATGATGAGCCATTTCCACTTCCACTTAATGAATAGTAAATATATTCTCTCTGCCCTGCTTTTTTTTTTTTTTTTTTTTAAAGACAGTGTCTTGCTCTGTTGCCCAGGCTGGAGTGCAGTAGCAAGATCTTGGCTCAGTGCAACCTTCACCTCCCAGGTTCAAGTGATCCTCCCACTTCAGCCTCCTGAACCCAGCTATTTTTTAAATGTTTTGTAGAGACGGATTCTCACTACATTTCCCAGGATGGTCTTGAACTCCTGTCCTAAGCATTCCCCCTGCCTCAGCATCCCAAAGTGCTGGGATTACAGGCATAACATTTTCTTCTCTCTAGCTTATTTTATTGTAAGAATACAGTGTATAATACATAGCACATATATCATATGTGGTAATCTACTGTTTATGTTATCAGTAAAGCTTCCAGTCAACAGTAATTAAGTTTACGGAGAGTTAAAAGTTATACATGAAGGCTGGGTGCAGTGGCTTATGCCTGTAATCCCAGCACTTTGGGAGGCCGAGGTGGGCGGATCACTTGAGGTCTGGAGTTCAAGACCAGCCATACCAACACAGAGGAACCCTGTCTCTACTAAAAATACAAAATTAGCCGGGCATGGTGGCACATGCCTGTAATCCCAGCTACTCGGGAGGCTAAGGCAGGAGAATCACTTGAACCGGGGAGGCAGAGGTTGTGGTAAGCCGAGATCACGCCATTACACTGCAGCCTGGGCAACAAGAGCGAAACTCCCATCTCAAAAAAAAAAAAAATTATTGGGGTATAATTTCAATATAATAAATTATACACTTAAAGTGTAAAATTCTATGAATTTTGACAGATATACCATATACTCCTGGGAAACCATCACCACAATCAAGATATAAAACCTTTCCATCATCCTCTTGTACCCCTTTGCAATCAATCAATCTCTCTCTCCACTCCTGACATCCAAGCAACCATTGATCTGTTTTCTGTCGCTATGGATTAGTTTACCTTTTCTAGAATTTTCCTTTAGTTTCTTCTTCTTCTTCTTTTTTTTTTTTTTTTTTGGAGACAGAGTCTCATTCTGTCACCCAGGCTGGAGTGCAGTGACACCATCTTGGCTCACTGCAACCTCTGCCTCCCGGGTTCAAGCCATTCTCCTGCCTCAGCCTCCTGAGTAGTGAGGATTACAGGTGCCCGCCACCACACCCGGCTATGTTTTTTTTTTTTTTTTTTTTGTATTTTTAGTAGAGGCGGGGTTTTATCATGTTTGCCAGGCTGGCCTCGAACTCCTGACCTCAGGGTGCCCGCCTCAGCCTCCCAAAGTTGCTGGTATTATAGGCGTGAGCCACCACGCCCAGCCCGTTTTTTCTTCTCTTCCTTTTTCTCCTTTTTTTCCCTCCTCTGCCTTCTTTCTCTTGTATTTGTCCATTCTCCTTTTTTCCTTAACTTAGTCTATTCTGTGTATTTTCTAAGTACCAGGGTTCTTATTTGTTTGTTAATGCTAAGTGTGGTGGTGGTAAACCCTGCATGCTGTAGTGTGACAGTTACTAGACTTTCACTGAGAGGTGGCTGTCCTTTGTAGGCCAGTTCACAGCAGGGAATGCTACCAGAGAACTGAGCTTCCTGGTGTTAATGGTGATAGTAGGACTTCAGAGTAACAGTGACCAGGTGGCAACACTTTACCATCATAGTTTGTGGTGTTTTCTGTCTCCTAATTATGCTGTAAGCATGGATTGTGTGTGTGTGTTGTTTGTTTGTTTGTTTGTTTTGAGACAGTGTCTTGGTCTGTTGCCCAGGCTGGAGGGCAGTGGTACAATCTTGGCTCATGGCAGGCTCAACTTCCCAGGCTCAAGTGATCCTCCAGCCTCAGTCCCCCTAAATAGCTGGGACTACAGGCATGCACCCCCACACCCAGCTAATTTTTTTGGTTTTTAGTAGAGACAGTCTCACTATGTTGCCCAGGCTGGTCTTGAACTCCTGGACTCAACCAATGCCCTCACCTTGGCCTGGTATTACAGGTGTGAGCCACCATGCCCAGCAATTATGTGTATTCTTCCCCTTCTTTCTCTCTTTATTGACAAAATGATTTTAGGAGAGTATCTAGAAAGGCTGGACTTATGCAGCTGCTGTTATCGTATTGGGACTGCAAATGTTACTTGTTAATGCAGTAAAATGTTGAAGGGGTTTGTAGAAGACATTGTTGGCAACTTACCTGTATCCGTCACTTTTACCATTTCAGTGTACACAGTACCGTTTTCAGCTGCCAGCATCTGCAGTTCTTGCCCGATGGCTTTCCCAAGGGCTTTCTTTTGCTGCTTGACTACAGTTTTCCACTCCCATGGCAGTTGGAAGCGCAGGGGAATTCAAGCTCCATCCCAGAGCAGCTCTAACCAATAACTGGCAAGACTTTGTGTCTGAATACCGCAGCTCCCTCCCATCTGGGGTGAGAGAACTCTGAGGCATGTAGTTTACACTGGCTCCCAGAGGCCCCCCAGCAGAATTTCGCTCCAGAGTTAAGCCTGATAACACAGGCCTCTATTGGCCATCTCCCCTTCCTTGTCTCACTTCCACACTCCCTAACCAACGTGTTCCTTCACCTCTCAATAAATTCCTTGTACAGAGATCCTTGTTTCGGGGTCTGCTTCTGGGAAAACTGAAACTAAGTTAGAAATCTTCTGAGATTTTTGGATAAGGATTACGATTCAGCATTGTACTCCAGGTCTTTAGCTATGTACTAAAACAAGAAAAGGAATAAAAGAAAGGTGGAAAGGGAGAAAAAAAACTTTCTTTTTATATTATTTGTTATGCAGAAAATTCAGAAGTTACACTATTTGAATTAATAAGAAAGTTATTTATTTATTTATTTATTTATTTATTTTATTTTTTTTTTTTTTTTTTTTTGCACCCTG
>NW_016818301.1:1051748-1081303 GCF_001698545.2 Rhinopithecus bieti
TACAATTTTTTTTTTTTTTTTTTTTTTTTTTTTTTTTTTTTTTTTTAACAGAGCCTGGCTCTGTCTCCCAGGCTGGAGTGCAATGGAATAGAGCCATCTCAGCTTACTGCAACCTCCGCCTCCTGGGTGCAAGCGATTCTCCTGCCTCAGCCTCCTGAGTAGCTGGGATTACAGGCGT
This sequence comes from Rhinopithecus bieti, assembly GCF_001698545.2. NCBI lineage: Eukaryota > Metazoa > Chordata > Mammalia > Primates > Cercopithecidae > Rhinopithecus > Rhinopithecus bieti. Next base: position 1,051,927 of record NW_016818301.1, read on the forward strand.
GTACCACCATGCCCAGCTAATTTTTGTATTTTTAGTAGAGATGGAGTTTCACCATGTTGGTCAGGCTGGTTTTGAACTCCTGACCTTGTGATCAACCTGCCTCAGCCTCCCAAAAGTGCTAAGATTACAGGCATGAACCACTGCGCCTGGATTTTTTTTTTTAAATATATATAAACAAGGTCTCACTCTGCTGTCCAGACGGGATTGCAGTGGTGTGAACACAGCTCACTGCAGCCTTGAACTTCTGAGCTCAAGTGATTCTCCCACCTCAGCCTCCCTAGTAGTTGGGATTACAGGCGCCCACCACCATGCTGGTCTAATTTTTTGTATTTTTAATAGAAACAGAGTTTCACCATGTTGGTCAGGCTCGTCTTGAACTCCTGACCTCAAGTGATCCACCCACCTCGGCCTCCCAAAGTGCTGGGATTACAGGCGTGAGCCCCTAAGCCCGGCCTAATTTTTTAACTTTCTGTAAAGACCAAGTCTCAGTATATTGTCCAAGCTGGTTTCAAACTCCTGGGCTCAAGCAATGCTCCTGCCTCAGCCTCCCAAAGTACCAGGATTAGGGGTGTGAGCCACTGCACCCAGCCTGCCAACAATCTTAAAACTAATTTTATTTACCCAAGAGACTTAGTAAGGCCCTTGTGTTCAGATTCCTCTCTGGGTCCCCATCTTTGGAGGAAGGACACCTTTCACATGGCCCCCTTCAGGGGAGAAGGATCAGGGAGGTCAGAGAGATTGTCCTGCACATGCTGTTTTCAGATCCCTCCAGTTTGAAATATTCAACATGCCAGTGTGCCATGTTTTCAGGTGACATGTCCTGAACCCTGTCATTGGATAGTATAAATGGCTATTCACTCTAATAATCAGTTGAGCTGTATCTTTACATTCTGTCTACTCCTGTTCATGTATATTACCTTTCATAATCAAAAGGTAAAAATACTTTTTTAAAAAAGAAAAAAGCATAAAAGCTTCTAAACACAAAAGTTGATGTCACAAATATTCTAAATGGAAAGAGGAAAAGAGTGGCTTCTAAGATGACTGGATTATTAGAAGTAAAGAAATGCCCCGCTTCTTGCCCAATAAACTGCAGAAGCTCCCAGAGTGGCCTTGAGCAGAGAAGAGATGAGAGAGAGCATCAGCTGGACTCTCCAGGGAAATCCCCTTGTTTTCCCCAGGCCAGCCCCAAAGAGCATCAGCTGGACTCTCCAGGGAAATCCCCTTGTTTTCCCCAGGCCAGCCCCAAAGGGGCACTAGTCTACGCCAAACTCTCAACTTCCAGGCAATAGAGACAGCCCTTTCTCTGCTGCTTTATTTGACAGGTTAGGAAAGACTGAAGTGTTCAAATAAAAACGAACAACAACAGAAAGCCTGAACAAAGGAAAGCCAGATGCAGAGGACCATGGATCCACATACCCTAAATGCAAGGGAGAGCCTGCTCTCTGGGCTCCAGAGCCTTCCACGCATGGGCTACCCCAGGAATAAGAGGGAATCCTCCCTGGGTCTCCCCACTCCCGACTCCAGGCTTGCCTCCCACAGCAGGTGACACTACTAAGCTTTTATTCATGTGCCAGCACACATTTATATATACAAGTGCAATATGTACATGGTAATGCACACACATATTCTCCAACCTACACACATACACCTCACACACAAACATAAACATATATATACCTACACACACATAAACAGACACATGCAGACTTACACATAGACATTTATATGGAAACACATACACATAAGCATACATGCACACACAACACAGGTGCACATGCACATACAATGTGCATACATATACAGCCACAGGCGTAGACACACATATACACCTGGATACATATACAAACCCATCACACACACACATACATATGCTCATTCACATACTACAAATACATACAAAAAGGCATACACAAACACATATGCACACATGCACAACACATACAAACACAGAGACATGCATGTAGGCATAATACATACATGCACACATACTCGTGTGCACAAAAAACACACACGTGCAATACACAGACACATATACATAAATGCAAGCATACACATATGCAAACAATATATAGATACATGTCACACAAACATATTGCTATGTATCCATATATACATATGCAAAAACATACAAACACATACACACACACACACAGCTTTACGTACACACCCACAAACACACACCCCACATACCCACATGCACGTACTGCTCGTGACAGCCATCCTACAAGATGATCTCCAGTGATCCTTACCTCCTAGAATTCATGCTTTTGTGTAGTCCCTCCCACAGTGTATCAGGGTTGGTCTCTGTGGCCAGTATAATATGGCAGAAATGATGGCATGGGACTTCCAAAGCTAGGTTTTAAAAACACTGTGGCTTTTGCCCAGTTCACTCTTTCTCTCTCAGGTCACTCACTCCAGAGGAAGCCAGCTGCTGTGTCATGAGGCACTCAAGCAGCCATATGGACAGGCTGATGTGGTAGGGAACTGAGACCTCCTGCCAACAACCAGCATCGTCTTGCCAGGAGGGTGAGTGAGTCATCTTGAAAGTAGATCCTCTAGCCCCATGCAAGCCTGCAGAAGCTATAGCCAACCCCGGGTAACATCTTCGCTGCAACTTCAAGAGAGACCCTGAACCAAAAGTATCCAGCTAAGCCTCTTTCACATTCCCAGTCCACAGAAACTGTGAGACAGATGTTTATAGTTTAAGCCACTAAGCTTTGGGGTAATTTGTCATGTAGCAATAAGCCATAGATATTCTTTGCTAAAACTGGAGTTTTAAAAAAAGTAATAGATAATGAATACAAGTACACTACACGTACACGTATACACATTGACACACACATCCCATCTACATACACAAATACATCTCCCCCACATACAAACCTACATACGCACACACAAACACACATGCATACAATACACATTGATTCATACAAACACATGCACACACATACTCTAAATGGAAAGAGGAAAAGAGTGGCTTCTTCTACATGCACACACATATAAACACATGTACACATGAGCAAGTCCTGAGAACCCACTTCTAGAGTCTTCAGGCTCATCACCATCTAGATGCCCACCTGAGGCTCCCCACAGAACTCTGANGTTTTTTTTTTGAGATGGAGTTTTGCTCTGTCACCCAGCCTGGAATGCAGCAGTGCAATCTCAGCTCACTGCAACCTCTGCCTCCCAGGTTCAAGCAATTCTTCTGCCTCAGCCTCTGCAGTAGCTGGGACTACAGGCACACGCCACCATGCCTGGCTAATTTTCGTACTTTTAGTAGAGACAGGGTTTCACCATGTTGGCCAGGCTGTTCTCAAACTCCTGACCTCATGATCTACCGGCCTCGGCCTCCCAAAGTGCTGGGATTACAGGTGTCAGCCACCGTACCTGGCCTGAGGAGTTGCCCCTTCTCTAGGAGATTCCCACCAGAAGTGATCCTGTCCTTGAGGGAAGACCTTGTTTCCCGGCAAAGGGTGGTGGCCTGGCTCTTGCAGACCTCAACTCGATGATAGCACCATCCCCACTGGCTATCCAAGAAGAGGCACAGGCACGGCAGCCTGTGCCTCACTGTCTCCCAGCCAAGATGACCTGCAGACAGGCAACTCCTCAGCGGCCTCCAGTGCCTAGTTCAATTGTGATGAGGTTGGCTCAGGCCTCACCCTCTCCCTATCAAGATGGGCAGCCTTTGTTCCCGGGGGTCAGCTGGGCTGTCTCACACCTTCCCCCTGGTGAGCTGTAAGGCAGGTCTCCTGGATTCTGCTCCTGATTCTCTACCAGACCAGGCCTCTCTGCCCTTCTGGGTTTCAAGGTCTTTCACCTTGAAATCTTGGGGCATGGGCCAAGGCCTACAAATTCCAGGGAGGCTGAAGCTGAAAGGAACTAGAATTCGACTCACAATGCATTTGTGCAAGACGAGGCTGCTTCATGTCAGTCATCTCATTTCATTTTCACAGTCATCCTCATGAGCTGCCCATCTAACAGATAAGAGCATCTGTGCCTCAGGACCCAAAGTCTGTTTCATTTTTGAGCATCCAGGCTGAGCTAGGTCCTGAGCCAGACACTGAGGGTGTGACAGCAAATGAAACAGACGTGTCTTCTGTCCTCTTGAAATTTACATTCCAGTGGGGAGATGCAAATAAACAAGCAAACAAAGGAAGAAGTCCATTGGGCGTGGTGGCTCATACCTGTAATCCTAGAACTTTGGGAGGCCAAGGCAGGTGGATCACCTGAGGTCAAGAGTTCAAGACCAGCCTGGCCAACATGGTGAAACCCCTTCTCTACTAAAAATACAAAAATTAGCCAGATGTGGTGGCAGGCGCCTATAATCCCAGCTACTTGGGAGGCTGAGGCAGGAGAATTGCTTGAACCCAAGAGGCAGAGGTTGCAGTGAGCCGAGATTGCCATTGTGCTCCAACCTGGGCAACAGAGCGAAAACTCCATCTCAAAACAAACAAAACAATAACAAAAAAAAAAAAACAAACACGAAGAAGTCATGAACAGTGGTAAGTGTCATGAAGGTAATGAAGACAATCATTCCTAGGGACCAGAAACTACTTGAGGAGGGGGGAATTATTCTAAAACAAAGAGATTAACAATGGAGGGTGGGGAGAAGCAGAAATGGCCTTTGAGAAGGACTCAGGTGTTCAAAGAATGGAAAGGAGGCTGGGAACAGAGAGGGCAAGACGAGAGAAGGAAACGAGGCTGGAGAGGAAGGCAAGGCTAGATCATGCTAGGGCTCATAGGCCGTGGTCGGGAATTTAGCGTTTATTCAAAAGTGTAAAGGAGGTGATCCATTGGACAGTGTTAAGCAAGGGAGTAACATGCTTTAATTTACATTTTAGAAAGCTTCTCCTGGTGCTTAAGAGATTATAGGGAGGCAAGAGTGGAACAACAAATATTCAGCAAGAATGATTGAGCACCTACAGAACACCAGACACAATCCCAGGCTCCTAGAACATACCCCAAGTCATTAGTTACTCCATGCAACTAGATGAGATGCAATTTCAGTAACAGCTGAAAGATGATGGCCGGCTGGGCATGGTGGCACATGCCTGTAATCCCAGCACCTTGTAAGACTGAGACAGGAGGTTCACTTGAACCCAGGAGTTTGAAACCAGCCTAGGCAACATAGCGAGATCTTGTCTCTAATAAACATTTAAAAAATAAAGAAAGAAAGATGACGGTGGTTTGAACAAGGGCAAAGGCATTGGGTCTGGGAAAAGATGTAAACTGTAGGGGAAAATTTTTGCAGGGAGAAACCCGAACAATGCATAGGAGGTGCCACTGACAGAGAAGGAGCATCGAAAAGAACAGCACCAGCCAACGTGAATTGAATGCTTATGATGTATGTTTATGATGTGCCGGCCCCATCATATTTCTAAATCCTTCAAAGGTGCTAAACTTATTAATCCTTTTACGAACACTGTAAGCTAGATGCTACTGTCAAACTCATTTTACAGATGAGGGAACTGGGGCACAGAGGAAGCAAAAAACTGCCTGCAGGTACTTGGATTTGGCTCCAGCACACTGTCTTTTTTGCGGAGAGAGGGGTAGGAAGAGAGAGACAGGGTCTTGCTCTGTTGCCCAGGCTGGAGTACAGGATCATGGCTCACTGAAGCCTTGACCTCCCCGACTCACATGAGCCTCCCACCTCAGCCTCCCAAGTAGCTGGGACCACAGGTGCATGCCACCATACCCGGCTAATTTTTGAATTTTTTTTAGAGATGGGGTCTCACTATGCTGCCCAGGCTGATCTCAAACTCCTGGGCTCAATCGATCCTCCCACCTCAGCCTCCCAAAGTACTGGAATTACAGGCGTGAGCCACCGCACCCGGTCCCAGCACACTATTTTAACAAGTAAGGGACACTGCTTCTCAAGAAGGATACCCAGTGCCATTTGCCAATATTCAATTCTGGATTTTATCAAACTCCCCACCCCCATCGTTAATCCCTGGTGATAAGAAGTGGGAGTGAGGGGCAGGCAATATGGTGTGCGTGTGTGTGTAGCGGGGTAGAGGGTTGGGATTCTAGATACAGGTCGACCATATTCAGGCAACACCCCACTCTTAAAAGCAGGACTCTGACGCCAAGACAGGGGAGAGCCGGGGTTGGGGACCTTGCCTCAGCCGGCCCGCGATTGGCCGCGCACATAGCTCAGAAGCCGGGAAAGTGTGAGGGATGAGAAGAGAAAGCCAGAGGCAGGGTCTTAAACGTAGGAAGATGGGGTGGAAACTAGAACTAGAAGAACTCCAATTAGGAGTCGGGCAGGAGGGAGTGCCCAAGGGACCGAGATCCGGGTCATGCGAGACGCGCCGAGGGGTCAGAGCAAGGTACCCAGCGCTGGGGGAATTGGCATCTCCGGCAGAAGGAGCCCGGACCGCGGACATCCAGTCCCCACCGCCGGAAGAGCCCACCCCCGGGCCGGGACCTCCCCTCTACCCAGGGAGGCATCTGGGGGAGGACGCAGCAGAGGATTGGGAGGAATCCTAGGCTTCTCCGCACCCCCCACACCCCACACCCGATGGCCACGGGTTCCTCCACCTGGTGCTGGAGCTTGGACACCAACGCGGAGGGCTTCCTGCGGCGCAGTGTGTGGGCAGGGTGCCTGGTGGGCAGAGGGTCACGCCTGTGAGGATGCCTGGGTGCTCTCACTTCCCCCGCTCCGCACTCGCCTTTGGGAGCCACCTCCAAACCAAACCTCGCTGCTGCCTCGGCCCAGGGTGTCAGCGCCGATGACAGCAGGGGCGGCGCCCAAGGTCGCCCTTTACTTGCCAGTCCTGGGACTGCTGCCTCAGTCCTGAAGTCCCTCCCCACGTGTAGGGAGCTGGGGCCTCTCTCTATATATTTTTATCTTCTCTCTTTCTCTGGAGTTTATTTTTTATAATTAGCGTCTACTTATGCCAAGAAACACCGGTTTTTCCATTTACAGTAGCAAAGTTGCCCTTTAAAACAATTTCACTTGGTTGGGCACGGTGGCTCACAGCTGTAATCCCAGCAGTTTGGGAGGCCAAGGCGGGTGGATCACTTGAGGTCAGGAGTTTGAGACCAGCCTGGCCAACACAGTGAAATCCCATCTCTACTAAAAATACAAAAATTAGTTGGGCTTGGTGTTGCGCACCTGCAATCCCAGTTGCTTGAGTGGCTGAGGAATGAGAATTGCTTGAACCCAGGAAGCGGAGGTTGCAGTGAGCTGAGATTGCACCACTACACTCCAGCCTGGGTGACAGAGTAAGACCCTGTCTCTAAATAAATAAATAAATTTAAAATAATTTCACTTAAATAAAAAGCATGAATCATCAACTTGAAGAGTAAGCCAGTAATAGCATAGTGGTACAAAGATAAGTAAAAAATCATGTTGGTGGTTCTCAAATAACTAAAGTTTGGGGAAAGCTGTGCTTCCATTTCGTTAAAGTTATTAGTGTTTTTTGTTGTTGTTGTTTGTCTGTTTGTTTGTTTAAGACAGAGTTTCGGTCTTGTTACCCGGGCTGGAGCACAATGGCACCATCTTGGCTCACTGCAACCTCCACCTCCTGGGTTCAAGCGATTCTCCTGCCTCAGCTTCCCGAGGAGCTGGGATTACAGGCATGCACCACCACACCCGGCTAATTTTGTATTTTTAGTAAGAGACAGGGTTTCTCCATGTTGGTCACGCTGGTCTCAAACTCCCAACCTCAGGTGATCTGCCCCTCTCGGCCTCCCAAAGTGCTGGGATTACAGGCATGAGCCACTGTGCCCGGCCAGTTATTAGTGATTTTTAAATAACAACGTTATTGACTATAATTCACCCATTTAAAATGGCTTTTAGTATATTCACAGAGTTGCACGACCATCACCACAATCGATTTTGTAACATTTTCATTACCCCAAAAGGAAAACTGTGACCATTAGCAGCCACTTCCCATTCCCTCCTCCAACCACCCTCCTCAGCCCTAGGCAACCACCAATGTACCTCCTCTATGGGTTTCCCTGTTTTGCACATTTCTTATAAATTGAGTCATACAACATGTGGCCTTTTGTGACTAGCTTCTTGCATTTAGCATAATATTTCCAGGGCTCTTCCATGTTGTAGCGTGTATCAGCACTTCTTTTCCTATAATTGATGAAGAGTATTCCCATTGTATCTTATTTCTCCATTCATCAATTGATGGACATATGAGTTGTTTCCACTTTGTAGCTATTATGAATGATATAGCTATGAAATTCATGTACAGGTTTCTGTGTGGATATCTGTTTTCATTTCTCTTAAGCGTATATCTAGAAGTGAAATTGCTGGATCATATGGTCATTCTATTATTTAACTTTTTTTTTTCTTGAGATGGAGTCTGGCTCTGCTGCTCAGGCTGGAGTGCAATGGTGCGATCTCAGCTCACTGCAACCACTGCCTCCCAGATTCAAGTGATTCTCCTGCCTCAGCCTCCCGAGTAGCTAGGACTAGAGGTGTGCACCACCACGCCCAGCTAATTTTCATATTTTTAGTAAAGACACAGCTTCACCATGTTGGCCAGGCTGGTCTCGAACTCCTGACCTCAGATGATCCACCCGCCTCAGCCTCCCAAAGTGCTGGGGCTGGTGCTACAGGCATGAGCCACTGTGCCCAGCCTGTTTAACATTTTGGGAAACTGCCAGACTATTTCCACAGCAGCTGGACCACTTTACATTCCCAGCAGCAGTGTAGAAACATTCCAATTTCTGGCCCAGCACAGTAGCTCATGCCTGTAATCCCAGCACTTTGGGAGGCCAAGGCAGGGGGATCACCTGAGGTCAGGAGTTCAAGACCAGCCTGGCCAAGATGGAGAAACCCTGTCTCTACTAAAAAAAATACAAAATTAGCCAGGCATGGTGGTACATGCCTGTAATCCCAGCTACTTGGGAGGCTGAGGTAGGAGAATTGCTTGAACCCAGGAGGTAGAGGTTGCAGTGAGCCGAGATCACGGCATGACTCTCCAGTCTGGGCAACAAGAGTGAAACTCTGTCAGAAAGGAAGGAAGGAAGGAAGGAAGGAAGGAAGGAAGGAAGGAAACATTCCAATTTCTGCACATCCTCACCAATGCTTGTTACTAACTGTCCTGTTGATTGTAGCCACTTTAGTGTGTGTGAAGTGGTGTCTCATTGTGGTTGTTTGTTTTGTTTTGTTTTGAGATAGAGACTTGCTCTTTCACCCAGGCTGGGGTGCAGTGGTGTGATCTCGGCTCACTGCAACCTCCACCTCCTGGGTTCTAGTGATTCTCCTGCCTCAGCCTCCTGAGTAGCTGGGATTACAGGCACACGACACTATGCCTGGCTAATTTTTGTGTTTTTAGTAGAGATGGCGTTTCACCATGTTGGCCAGGCTGGTCTCAAACTCCTGACCTCAAGTGATCCACCTGCCTCGGCCTCCCAAAGTGCTAGGATTACAGGCATAAGTCACCACATCCAGCCTCATTGTGGTTTTGATCTGCATTTCCCTGATGGCTCATGGAGTTCAGCATCTTTTCATGTGCTTATTGGCCAGTTGTTTATCTTTTTTGAGAATGTCTGTTCAGATTTTAAATTGGGTTATTTGTCTTTTTAGTGGGGCCCTCGTCTTTTTTGGCATCATTGTTAGGATCTGCTTGTGAACTGGAGGATAAGAAAAATTAGGATGGGAAAACCTGACTTCTCTTCCACCTAACCCCATCTACCTGGATGGAGATGATCTGTATCCAGGAGGAGGGTCTGTTTCATAGAAAGGTCATCCCCCCATTGTGAGTTGGGTATACCATGGCTTCCAGGAAAAGGATCTGGACTCGCCAGCCCTAACTGTCTGAAGCTAGGTTCCATACTGTAGTCTTCCAAGGATTCCAGAACTCCTCCCAGGAAGCAGCTGAACTTCCCCCATTATCTAGCCTGCCCGCCTGTCTGTGCATTCAGTTTCTGTAGCCATCTGAGACTCTGTTCAACTGTCCCTCCACAGGCTGCCTCTTTGCCTGAAGACTCTGTTCTTACCTGGAAGTCTGTACCAAGAGTGCGTGAGACCCAGAACGTGAAGAGGGTGGCCAGGGAGGGAGAGAGGATAGATAGCTGGGAAGTGGGGACCGGCAGAGGAATGGAGACGTGGGGATATGGGGGTGACAATGGAGAGGATGCTGCCTTTTGAAGGCTTTTGGTCCAGTTACCTACTCATTTCATTCTTGTTCCCTTAGAGGGGCAGACCCAGGTAGGAGTACTGCAGGCCATGCCCCTCCAAGACAGCATCCACGTGACCTTCCAATACTAGCAAGGTGTATTCTGGCAGCTGGTGCCTCAAGGTGAGACCTGGGAGGGCTGGAGGAGAGCGACTGGGTTTGGTCAAATACAGGGGTAGATACAGATAGAGGGACTCTCCAGCTTGACATTAAAACCTCCTCCCTTAAACTTCCCTGCCTGAAACTTTCTCATCATACCGCCTCTGGAGAGTTACCTGCCCAGTCTCTGCTAGAGATGAGGCAAGACAGAAGTCATGGTTCAACCTAAGCCAGGGAGTCGTTCCCACATGGACTCTAGAGGAACACAGCAGAGGCCACTGGAAGTCCCCAGAAGAGGCCAGCATCTGTCTCCCTGGGTCTGGCTCACCACCCCTGGTGCTGTCTGATGGTTCCAGAGCTAGGAATCTTGCAGTCCTCAGCCAGAACCAGCCCCCTCCCACCTCCACACACATACTTCAGACTCTGAATTAAGGAGTTGGGCAGTTCAGAGTATGAGAAGTGGAAGACATGAAAGGCCAGAGTGAAGGGTGAAGGATATTTTTCCTGGGGAAAAGTATCTGACCTTTCCTGAAAGCAGAGTGTGTGGCTTCAGGCTTCAGAAGGGAGATCCGCTTTGAGTTCAAATTACGACTAATAATCATAGTGTAATGTCCTAAGGTTCTAGAATTTTTTTTTTTTTTTTTTTTTGAGGCAGGGTCTCACTCTGTCACTCTGGCTGGAGCGTAGTGGCACAATCTTGGCTCACTACCACCTCTACCTCCCAGGTTCAAGTGATTCTCATACCTCAGTCTCTCAAGCAGCTACAACTACAGGCATGCACCATCATGCCGTGATAACTTTTGTATTTTTAGTAGAGACGGGGTTTTACCATGTTGGCCAGGCTGGTCTCGATCTCCTGACCTCAAGTAATCTGCTTGCCTCAGCCTCCCAAAGTACTGGGATTACAGGCATAAGCCACCATGCCTGGCCTGGAAGCACACTTTTTATCTTTAATGTTATTTGATTCTCACAGCAGCATCGTTTAAAAATTCCTATTTGTCCCTTTCTAGCAGGTGTAACTAAAAAAAAAAAAAAAAATTTTAAGTGAAAATAAAATATAGTTCCTATTTGATCACTTATTGCTTGCCAAACAATAAGCTAGGAAATGTGTGTGCACTATCTCCTTTCATTCTGTCAATCCTATGAAGTTCATCACTTCATGAGCGAGAAATAAGCTCAGCAAGTTTAATTGTTTCTCATGGCCACAGAGCTAGCAAGAGCAAGGATTTAAGCCGTGGCAGTGGGCAAAAGGCAAACTCCTGTACCCCAGTCAGTCTCCAGACCCCCTCCACTGGCCCTCTACTGGTACCTGTGCATTTTGGAGAAAGGAAAAATTCTAATCATACTTTTGTTTCTGGGATGGGCCAATCAGAGTGCCCCAAGTGTCAACTCACCCCATCCTTTCACTCTGCAGGACTGTTCTGGAAGGATGACATCATCACTCAAGGTGTGAGGACCCAGCAGACAGAGCACACGCCCTGGCTCGCTCCATGCCCCAGAGGCCTGTCTGAGGAGCGGACAGGCAGCCTTTCCCACCAGAGTCACCAGGGTGAGATGTGTTGGGCCTATGGTTGGTCCGCACTGCACCTGCCGGTAGACAGAGGATCTGGGAAGGGCATGAGTATCAGAGCTGCAAGTAGGAGCCATCAGGAGCTCAGGGGATGGAACAATAAGAGCTCCCATCTGATTTCCACCAGAAGGAATCCACAATCCATTAGTGATGTCTGCACAGGGAAGGGGCTGGAAAGTACAATTCCCATATGTTATCCTTGCTTAATCTTTGTTTTCTAGGGGCAAGCACAAGGAGACTCTTTTTCCCTAAGGTGAGGTTCCCTCAGAGATTTTGAAATCCTTCACTTGGGCCCCTTCTCTTTTCCTCTGGGCCTGTTCACCATTTTCTCCTCACTCTTGGCTCCTGGCTTCCCTCTCATCAGAGCCCCACGAGCAGGGTGAGCAGGGAGCAATGCTTTAACTCTGAAGGGGTTTCAGAGGTCCTGAACCAAGAGGCGACCAGCCACACCAAGGTCCCGCTGCAGGTAAGGGCCTGGCCTTGTTCAGGAAGCCTGAATCCAGCAAGGGCTATTTTAAGAGGGAGGCAGAGTGATGGAGGGGATCGACATTGGCAGCATGAGGACTGACAGGGCTTCACTAAGGGCAGAGCCTCATGGAGAATCTTCTGGAAGCATGGGCCTGATGGATGGGAAGGAACACAGCTTTCCACACAGACAGACCCAGGCCAGTCCTGGCACTGCTGCTTCCCAGTCAAGACCTTACTGAAACTCTATAAGCCCTCCTTCCACATCAGTGGAGTGGTCATAACGGCCACCCTCCCTGGCTGCTGTGAGGATTAAAGGCAATGTATGATAAAGGCCAGTCAGCAGTTCTTGATGGAAGGAAAATTCTTCATTTCCCCACTGGAGGGCGCCCCACCTTCTCTGTCTCTCAGAGTCTCCCTTTCATAGATTGCGGCAACTCAGGAAGCAGGGACTGGGGCTTCCTATGGCTTGGTCCTATACCATCAATCATGGGCACAGAAATTGAAGGGTCTACAGAAATCTGCTTCAGAGGTTTTTCAATGTTTTTAAAAAACATATAGGCTCTCTGTGGGCTGGTCGTGGTGGTTTATATGCCTGTAATCCCAGCACATTGGGAGGATCACTCAGGGCCGGGAGTTCGAGACCAGCCTGGGTAACATAACAAGATCCTCGTCTGTACAAAAATGTAAAAGTGTGGTGGCACATGCCTGTAGTCATAGCTACTCAAGAGGCTGAGGCAAGAAGATTAGCTTGAACTTGAGTTCAAGTTTATAGTGAGCTGTGATTGCACCACTGTACTCCAGCCTGGGTGACAGAGTGAGACCCTGTCTCAAAAAACACAAAACACAACCCCCCCACCAACAAAAACATATGGGCTCTCTGTTTTTCTGAGAATTCCAAGTGTGCCATGACCCCAATCCCAACCTCACCCATTCTTACATATACATACACTGTATACACATATATGTGCATGTCTATGTACGCGTGTGGGAGGCACTTCTCTCCCTGAGTGAGAGAGGAGGGCCCAGAGCCCCTCACATCAGCCCCCCAACCCCCTTGTTCATCTCTGTGGTGTTGACTAAGTCACCTGGGCAAGGCTCTCAGACATTTCCTTGGGACCTCTGAGCCCTTTGGAGCTCAAACAGAAAACTACCTATCTTGTACCTGGCAAGTGTGGAGCCAGGACTAGCCCCCATATCCTGACTCCCAGCCTTCCCCCTGCACAGCCCCTACACTTCCTCTCAGCGACCCCGTAGAGGTTGGTTTGTTTCATACACCTTAGGCTAAGAAGGGCCTCAGGAGGTCACATTTAAACTTAGACCTAAATGACAAGGAGGCAGCCAGGGGGAGATCTGGAGGAAAAGTCCCCAAGGCAAAGAGGCTTTCAAATACATCTGCTGTTAGATGAGATTCCGGGGCTTGTTGGGGGAACAGACACAGTCCTGTGACAGCAGATGAGCTTGGAAAATAGTCCCAGGACTACTTGGGGCTTGTAGTCCATAGACAGGGGGTTGGGTGTTATTCAAAGTGTAGTGGGAAGGCATTGGAGGATTTTAAAGGAAGAGAGTAGGACAATATGATAAGCATTTTATAAAGACACACTGATGCTGTTGGAAAATGGATTTTGAAATGGACAAGAGTGGAAACAGCTAGACCTGTTTGCTGCAACCAGGTTGTCCAGGTGGGATCCTAGGTACCTGGGACTAAGATCGTGGCAGTGGATCTGGAAAACTTCTAGATGGGTTCCATTAGGGCAACCTGTACCTCAGAGGTGCTCCAGCCCCTCAGCCTTCAAGGAAACTGGTGGTCCCCGCCCCTCATCACCATGGCAGCTGGGCTCCTTTGCTTGGATTGGCTGGTGGGCCACATCATTAGTCCTGTGACTGACCCCATGATGGGGACTGGTTGCCATGGTTCTGTCAAGTATGCAAACAAGGAGCTGCTATGCCTCAGGCTCAGGGAACCTGAGAAATCCCTAATGTGTCTCATGGAAAATCCCAGGAAGGAGATGGGATTAGAGATGAGGAACAAGGGAAGGGCCTTGAGACTATTATTGAGATTGGTTCTGCACTTGGTGGGGGAGAGGAGCCGGGGGAGTGGCAACTACTGCCTGGGTACATTAACTGAAAATCCCTTGTTTCTTCCCATTTTAGAATGTCTTTGAGCCATTCCCTACTCTGAGTCACAACCTCGTAGCTGATTAAGGCCACATGGGAAGCTTCCCATTCCTCACACTTTCCCTGATGCTCTCGGGAAGGACAATTTCAGGCTGAACCAAATCTGGATTATTAAAATCAATTTCCAAAAAGCTCAGCAGACTTGTCTGAAGGCAGGATGGGTGGGCTAGGGGACCAAGCCAGAACCTTCCAGGTGAGAGCTGGGAGAGGTAGGAGCCAAACGCAGGGAAGCCTGGGGAGTGAGCGCAGAGAGCCAGCCCCTAGTTGTCCAAAGGCCTCATTTCAGATGCGTTTTTCCTTCCATGGGTCATTTCTAAAGCAGGTGAAAGGCAGGGTGGCAAGGCAGCCATCCCCAGACAGCCTTCAGATGTGTCTTACTGGTCTTCCTTCCCCTGATAGAAGGAAATCTCCCCCTCCAAACTCCTGGTCAAGCCGTTCTGGGACCCTGCTCTGCCTTCAGAGGTCCATGGTACCCTTTCAGCATTAGGGTCCCCTACACAGCAGTCATACAAGCCCCACCCCAAGAATCCACAAACAATTCCATAGCCAAATGCTATGCACATTTCACTTTTGGTACCTATGGTCAATTTTCCCCTGGGAAAGGGGAGTCTAGCCACCAATGTTCAACCCAACCAAGCTCCAGTGGGTCCCATGCCTCAAGTTTTATGTTTCTCAAAGCACCTGCATACTCAGCTCATTTACTTCGTTTTGTTTTGTTAATTTTCAGTGTTCATTGGGTAGTCAGCTCATTCAATCCTCATAAGTGGGAGCACAGGAGAAAATATCAAGCCCCTCCACTATGGAATACAGAGAAATTACAAGAGAGTCCTTTGGTATACAAGTTCAATGATGCCACCAATATATATCCTCTCTTCTGTCGCTTTGCTTGTAAGGATATCGATAAATACAATGCTCAACTAGTCATATTTATTTATACCTATTTTTATTAGCTAGATTGACCCTTGCCACACACTTTACTTTTCCTCATCAAACATTTTACTTTCTTTTATTCAACCCACATTTGTAAATATTTGTGCTTCTGCACAAATATATGGCCTCTGCAATACATACTTCCTGCCTCAAGGCAATTGAAGGCTAGGCAGGGAAGTAAGACATACATACAACGTACTTGTGCAATAGATATTGAACACCTGTGCAGCAGACCAGGCAGGTGCCCTGCCTCATATCCAATGGCCCATCTCTGAGGTTACCTGCAGTAGCAAGTGGACAACGTCGATGTGCTGATAGCTTCCCACCTCGAACCTTGGAAACACTCTGATTCTTGTCCTGTGGGTTTTCTGGAATGCCAGGAGAACTTGCATACCTGTGCACCAGAGAGCCCTGAAGTGCCTGGGACTTAACACCCTCAGGGGCAATCATCAACACGTTGAAAGCTGAGTTAGTTGGGCATGGTGGCTCACGCCTGTAATCCCAGCACTTTGGGAGGCCGAGGCAGGTGGATCACCTGAGGTCAGGAGTTCAAGACCAGCCAGGCCAACATCTCTAAAAATATAAAAATAATCTGGGCGTGGTGCCAGGAGCCTGTAATCCCAGCTACTTGGGAGGCTGAGGCACGAGAATCCCTTGAAACCAGGAGGCGGAGGATGCAGTGAGCCAAGATTGTGCCACTGCACTCCAGCCTGGGCAACAAAGCAAGACTCTGTCTCAAAAAAAAAAAAAAGAAAAGAAAAGAAAAGAAAAAGGCTGAGTTAGTGGGTAAATATTCCAATGTATCCTCCCCTTGGTGGGATAAATTTGAGACAACTTCCACAGGGATCCTCAGGAGTCCCCAGTAGGGTTGATTTCCAATTGCCCATAGCAACAACCTGCTCACTAACATTCTATTTATTGGTTTTTCTCTTTCCTTCTCTCACTTTCCCCTTCCTTCACTTGTGCTTTCAGGGATGACTGGCCACCTAGACCACCTGCACCCAATTCTCGTTTCAAGTTTCCTTTTGGGTGAATCCAAACTAAGATGATCTATTATGTTTTGGGCTCAGTCCTAGGCACTAGGCACAGTGGTGAATAAGACAAAGTCCTTGCTTCCATGAGCTTGGAGCTATTTAATGACCCTATAACCCACAGGAAAAAGTCCAGGTTTCTTATTTGGTCCATATGGCCCTCAGTCTCCTGCCAGCCTCTCCTGTCTCATTTAAAGGCATTCTCCTTTCTGCCTGTGTGGGTGCTTCAGGAATTCAGCCCCTCCTTGTGTTTCTCAAATTGGGCCTTGCTAGTTTACACTGCTCAGTCCTTATACCCACAGTACTCTCTACCTCTAAGTACCCACCAACACACCTCATCCATCTTATCCTAAAAATATGAGCTTAATATCCCCTTCTCTATTGTGCCTTCTCTGACCTTCCAATTATTTCTCCCACCTGTGTTCATCACCTTCCTCTCCAGGCAAACTCAATGTTTGACTTTATACCTTGTAAGTAGGTACACCTTGCTTTTCCTTGGGGTCACTGTATATGACTGACTCATCTCTATGTCATAAGTACCCAGCATAGTACCTAGGTACAGCACAGGTACTCAACACATATTTATTGAGTAGAGTTAAATAAATATAGTGGAGAAAAAGTGCTACAGCTGGAAGGCTGTACTGCTCCATCCATGAAATTGGTGTTGAATTCTGTCCTTAAAAATGGACCTCTCCACTCTGACAGTCTGTGACCCTTGATTGTACATGCAGCTGGGTGATATGGAAAGGCCCCAGCAAGGAAGAAACTTTGTGAGCTGGCCCTGGAGCTCTGGGGAGCTTCAGTAGGAGGTGATAAAGTATGGACAATAGCACAGAAGATGAAGAAGTTGGAAAGCAGGAAGATTAGTGGGTGAACGAGTAATTCTGCAACAGCTGGAGGTAAGTCTGGAAAAGTAGGTTTAGGCTTGATGACGAAGGGCCAGGCTTTATAATTTAGGTCTCATTTTTTTTTTTTTTTTGAGACGGAGTCTCGCTCTGTCGCCCAGGCTGGAGTGCAGTGGCGCGATCTCGGTTCACTGCAAGCTCCGCCTCCCGGGTTTACACCATTCTCCTGCCTCAGCCTCCCGAGTAGCTGGGACTACAGGCGCCCGCCACCTCGCCCGACTAGTTTTTTGTATTTTTTAGTAGAGACGGGGTTTCACCGTGTAGACCAGGATGGTCTCGATCTCCTGACCTCGTGATCCACCCGTCTCGGCCTCCCAAAGTGCTGGGATTACAGGCTTGAGCCACCGCGCCCGGCCTAGGTCTCATTTTTAAGAGGCCATGGGGAACACTGACATTTTGTAGTCAAAGAAACAACATATTTGAAGGATGAATGCAGGAGGAGAGAGGGGGAAATACATGAGAAGGAGGTAGTCAATTAGAACAGTGATACGATGACGTACATGTGCTCTAAGGGCCTGAAATTGGGCAGAGATGGAGCAAATGGAAAGGAGACACCTTTGAGAGTTGTGCTGAAGAGTGAGTTGAGAGGCCTTGGCAGCTATGTGGGTTTCAGTGAAGTGATAAAGAGAGAAGCCACCTAAATTTAGAGAACTATTGCCTGGGAAAATAATCATGCTACTTAAGAAAAAGGGGTGACTGGAGAAGGAAGGATTTGAGAGAGAAATTTGGTTTACTCCTAAGAATTAAAGCCAGAGGCCGGCACGGAGGCTCACGCCAGTAATCCCAGTGACTCAGGAAGCCAAAGCAGAAGGATTGCCTGAGGCCAGGCATTCAAGACCAGCCTAGACAATATAGTAAGATCCCTATATATACAAAAAAATTTCTAAATAGCCAGGTGTGATAGCCCCTGCCTGTAGTCCCAGCTACTTGGGAGACTGAGGTGGGAGAATCCCTCAAGGTCAGGAGTTCGAGGTTATAGTGAGCTATGATCATGCTACTGTACTCCAGCCTGGGTGACAGAGCAGGACCCTATTTCTAGGGGAAAAAAAGAAGAAAGAAGGAAGGAAAGAAAGAAAGAATGAGAAAGAAGAAAGAAAGAAAGAGAGAGAGAAAGAAAGAAAAAGAAAGAACGTAAGGAAAGAAAGAAAGAAAGAGAAAGAAAAAGAAAGAAAGAAAGAAAGAAAGAAAGAAAGAAAGAGAGAGAGAAAGAAAGAAAGAAAAAGAAAGAGAGAGAGAAAGGAAGGGAAGGGAAGGGAGAAAGGAGAAAGGAGAAAGGAAGGGGAGGGGAGGGAAGGGGGCAGGGGGAGGAAAAGAGGGGCAAGCCAGAGACCTATTCAGGATCATCACTCTAGAAATTCTCGCCTCTTTTGGCCAGGTGCAGTGGCTCACGCCTGTAATCCCAGCACTTAAGGAGGCCAAGGCAGGTAGATCACCAGAAGTCAGGAGTTTGAGACCAGTCTGACCAACACGGTGAAACCCCGTCTCTACTAAAATACAAAATTAGCCGGGCGTGGTGGCGGGCACCTGTAATCCCAGCTACTCGGGAGGCTGAGGCAGGAGAACCGCTTGAACCTGGGAGGCGGAGGTTGCAGTGAGCCAAGATTGCGCCACTGCACTCCAGCCTGGGCGACAGAACAAGACTCCATCTCAAACAAAAATAAAAAAAGAAGAAAGAAATTCTCTCCTCTCTTTTCTCTATCATTTTCTTCTCATTTCTAGACAGCTCCCATACACATACAAACATCCTGGAATAGCTCCCATATTAAAAACAAAAGAACAACAGAAAACTTGATTTCTGCTCCTGGCAATGGTAGACTTGATCATTTATACCAATCCTGCTGAAGACACTTTGTCTTAGTTTGTGTTTAGCCCCCAACTTCCCCTAAGAGTTCAAGAATTGGGCTTACATGCAGGTAGCTTATTTTTGGCTATGATCCTAAAGAACAGGGGTTGGTTGGGGAAGTGAGAAATTAAAACTGGAAAGTAGGGAAAATCAATTTAAGAGTGTGTAATTGAACTACTTACCACTGTGGACAATTAGGGTTCAAGCTCACCAGGGACTCTTGAGGAGCCAAGGAGAATACGCCTGTGATTTGTTTGCCTAAGACTGAGGGGAGGGCAGTGCTTATTGACCAGCTTCTGTCCCTGATTAGTCAAGAATAGCCCAAGTCAAGGAAATCTGTATATAGAGGAGGTTTGTTCATGCATTAGGATGTCTGAGTAGATTCTTACAGGCACCCCGCACTGCAGGGACAGATAAGTTTTGGGGCAGAAAGTTAGGCATTGACTGCACAGCTGAGACAAGTGGCTCTCAGGCTACATCTGCTCCCATCTGGCTTCCACAACAATGGTTGGAGTAAAGAGATGGGCTGGGAGGATGTGAGGTGGAGCATGAGCCATGTCTAATATGCAACTAAAAATTATAGATGAGATCTAAAGTGTACCTTCTTAATGCACCAAGCAACTATCAAGATAATGAGAAAATAATGGGGCCAGACAGCATCCAGGAGGGGACAGAATCCAGAGGGATAAGAAAGCTTGCTAACTGGGTAAAAGCAGCTGAGAGGCTGAGCTAGAATTCTGCCAGCCTTGTGGAACTAGAGAATCAAATGTGGAAATTCACAGCCTGTGAAGAGTAAGGTCTCCGGTTTAAAACAAACAAAAAACAATAAGAACAAAGCTTCATTTTCCCTTAGGACCGCAGAGTTACACCCGAGAAGGGCGAAACAGAGGCACACTAGCACTTGTTCACAAAGCAGTCAAGCTTCAACTCATCCGAGGAATCCTAAAATTAGATTAAGGTGATTTTAGATTGCTAGTGCAGGTAGGTCTCAAATTATTTCTGCTTTTTTTTTTTTGCTTTGCTATGTTTCTGGTCAAACGGTGTGTCCAGCACACAATCAAAGATAAACGGTCACAAGAGGAAATGAGACAATTTGAGTGAGAAGCAGTAAAAATAATAGGAAACAAAAATAGTACCACAGTGTCGCCAGATACAGATGAAAAATCACGGCTTACTCTGCTCATGGCAATAAAGGACAAATTTGAAAATATTGTCAGAACTGAAAACCATCAGAAATTTCAAAACAAATTTGGAAAAGAACCAAAGAAAAATTCTAGAATTTAAAAATTCTAGTCCTGGTACGGTGGCTCACGCCTGTAATCCCAGCACTTTGGAGGCCGAGGTAGGTGGATCACCTGAGGTCAGGAGTTCAAGACCAGCCTGGCCAACATGGTGAAACCCTGTCTCTACTAAAAATACAAAAAAATTAGCTGGGCATGGTGGCAGACGCCTGTAATCCCAGCTACTCGGGAGGCTGAGGCAGGAGAATGGTTTGAACCCAAGAGGCAAAGGTTGTGGTGAGCCGAGAACGCACCATTGTGCTCCAGCCTGGACGACAAGAGTGACACTCCAACTCAAAAAAAAAAAAAAAGAAAAGAAAGAAAGAAAAAGAATTCTAGGTTGTCCATTGTTTTCTTTTGGCACATTGAGGACATCAGTATAGTATCTTTTGGGTGCCATTATTGCTATTGGCATAACTGTAACTTGTGTCTTAAAAGTAATCTTCTGGCCAGGCGCAGTGGCTCACGCCTGTAATTCCAGCACTTTGAGAGGCCCAGGTGGGCAGATCACGAGGTCAGGAGATCAAAACCATCCTGGCTAACACGGTGAAACCCCGTCTCTACTAAAAATACAAAAAATTAGCCAGGCATTGTGGCGGGCGCCTGTAGTCCCAGCTACTCGGGGGAGACTGAGGCAGGAGAATGGCATGAACCCAGGAGGTGGAGCTTGCAGTGAGCCGAGGTCGCGCCACTGCACTCCAGCCTGGGTGACAGAGCGAGACTCCGTCTCAAAAAAAAAAAAAAACTTATATTACCCCAGTTAAAAAATTCATGGGATAGGATTAATAACAGATTAAAACAGTGGAATAGATAATTCATTCATAAACTGGAGTACAAATAAGAAGAAAATACTGGATGAAAGCTGTTGAAAATACAAAAGTGAGGGTAAGAACTATACAGGAACTGGGAGCAGTGGCTCAGGCCTGAAATCCCAGCACTTTGGGAGGCCGAGGTAGATGGGTCACTGAAGTCCAGGAGTTCAAGACTAGCCTGGGCAACACGGCAAAACCCTGCCTCTACAAAAAATACAAAAATTAGCCAGGTATGGTGGCACATGCCTATAATCCCAGCTACTCAGGAGGCTGAAGTGAGAGGATCACTTGAGCCCAGGGGGTTGAGACTGTGAGCTGTGACTGTGCCACTGCCCTCTAGCCTGGGTGACACAGAGCAAGACCCTGTATCAAAAAAAAAAAAAAAAAAAAAAAAAAACTATATAGGATAGAGCAACAATGTTTAACACGCACTTCACTGAAGACTGAAAAGGAGAGGTGAGACAGAATGGGAAGATACGATACTTAGCATTAATGGCTTAGAGTTTTACAAAAACATATGCAAGCCTTCAATGTAAAAATTCCCGGCCAGGCGCGATGCCTCAGGCCTGTAATCCCAGCACTTTGGGAGACCGAGGTGGGCGGATCACCTGAGGTCAGGAGTTCAAAACCAATCTGACCAACATGGCGAAACCCATCCTACTAAAAATACAAAAATTAGTCCAGCATTATGCCGGTCACCTGTAATCCCAGCTACTGGGGCAGGAGAATCGCTTGAACCCGGGAGCCAGAGGTTGCAGTGAGCTGAGATCGCGCCACTCTACTGTCTCAAAAAAAAAAAAGAAATCCCAAAGAAACATATGCAGGATTACAAAAAAAAAAAGAGAAAGAAATCCAGAATGTGTACTCTGCTGTTGTTGAGTGGAGTGTTCTGTAAATGTCAATTAGAATCAACTGGTTTGTGGTGTGATTAAGTTCTTGTAAGCCTGCTGCTTTTGTGTCTACTAGTTCTCTTGATTTCTGAGAGAGAAATGTTGAAGTCTCCAAATATAATTATGGATTTGGGACAGGTGAGGTGGCTCATGCCTGTAATCCCAGCACTTTGGGAGGCCGAGGCAGGTGGATCATCTGAGGTCAAGAGTTCGAGGCCAGCCTGGCCAACATGACGAAAACCTGTCTCTACTGAAAATGCAAAAATTAGCTGGGCATGGTGGCAGTCACCCATAATCCCAGCTACTCAGGAGGCTGAGGCATGAAAATCACTTGAACCTTGGAGGTAGATGTTGCAGTAAGCCAAGATCATGCCACTGTACTCCAGCTTGGGTGACAGAGAGACTCTGTCTCGAATAATAATAACTATTATTATTATTATTACTGATTTGTCTATTTCTCCTTTTAGAATTGTTCATTTTTGCATCACGTATTTTGAGGCTCTGGTGTTAGGTACATACACATCAAGAGTTCTATGTCTTCTTGATGAGCTGACCCTTTTATCATTATGTAATGTTCCTCTTTATCCCTGGTATTTTTCTTTGTGCTGAAGTCAATTAATCTAATATTAATATAGCCACTCCAATTTTTATTTGATTCATCATACTTTTTCTCATTTGTTTACTTTTAACCTATCTACATAGTTATATTTAAAGTGTGTTTCTTGTAGATAACATGTTGTTGGGTTATTTTTTAAAGCCATTCTGGTCGTTTCTGTCTTTTAATCTATATGTTTAGACAATGTACAATTATTGGCATCTTTGGATTTACATCTACCATTTTATTGTTTCCTTTCTGTTTCCTCTTTTTCATTGTGTTGTTCCTTTCCTCCCCATTCCTTCCTTAGATTATTGGAATACTTTTAAATATTCTATTTTAATGTATCTGTTATAATTTTTTACTATATTTCTTTGTTTAATTTTTTCAGTGGATGCTTTGGGGATTACAGTATACATACTTAATTTTTCCAAGTCTACTTTTAATCACTATTTTACCATTTTAAGTGTAATATAGAAATCTTACCAGGACACAGATCTCTTTACCTTGCCCATTTATGCTGTAATCGTCTATTAGAATCAATTACATTTACATACATTGAAAATTCTATCAATGTTATAATTTTTGCTTTTTTATTTTTGACAGGTTGCCCAGGCTGGAGTGCAGTAGTGTGATCATAGCTCACTGCAATCTCTATTTCCTGGACTCAAGTGATCTTCCTGCCTCAGCATTCTGGGTAGCTAAGACTACAGGCATACTGTTCCATCAGACCCAGCCAGACCCAGCGAATTTTTTTTTTTTTAAGGGAGCATCTCACTCTGTCACCCACGTTGGAGTACAATGGCATGATATCAGCTCACTGTAACCTCCACCGCCCGGGCTCAAGCAATCCTCCTGCCTCGGCCTCCCAAGTAGCTGGGACTACAGGCACACACCACCACACCCAGCTAATTTTTGTATTTTTTTGTAGAGAGAGGGTTTCGCCATGTTTCCAGGCTAGAAATTTTTTAATTTTTAGTAGAGACGACGTCTTGCTATGTCACCCAGGCTAGTCTCCAACTCCTGAGCTCAAGTGATTCTCCTACTTCAGCCTCTCAAAGTACTGGGATTACAGGTGTGAGCCACTGTGCCCAACCTTATTTTATTGATTGATTGATTGATTGATTGAGACAGGGTCTCACTCTGTTGCCTAGGCTGGAATGCAGTAGTGCAATCATGGCTCACTGCAGCCCTGACCTCCCCAGGCTCAGATAATCCTCCTTCCTCAGCCTCCTGAGTAAGTAGGACTATGGGTGTGTGCTCCATGGTTGGCTAATTTTTTTTTTTTTTTTTTTTTTTTTTTTGTAGAGACAGGGTTTTGCCATGTTGCCCAGGCTGGAATTTTTGCTTTTAACCAAATATATTTTAAATAACTCACAAGGGGAAGAATAGTCTATGATATTTATTCAGACACTTGTCATTTCTATTCTTCATTCCTGATGTTTCTACTAGCAATTAATTATCTTAGTTTTTCTTCATCTGAGAATATCCTTATTTCACCTTCATTCTTAAAATATATTTTTACTGGGTATAGAATCCTTAGTTGACAGCTCATTTCCCTCACAACTTTAAAGATGTTATTTCACTTCCTTCTGGCCCCATGGTTTATAATGAAAAATTCAGTTTTCTGAATCCCATTGTTCTTTAGTCGTGTGTTAAGATTTTTTCTTTGTTTCAGTTTTTAGAATTTTGACTATAATGTGTCAGAGTATATAGAATTATTTGAGTTTATTCTATTTGGCATTCATTAAGCTTCTTGAATCTTTAGGCTTATGTCTTTTGACACATTTGGGAATTTTTCAGCCATTATTTCTTCAGATTTTTTGTGTGTACTACACTTTCTCCTCTCAATTTGGAATTCCAATGACATTGATTTTGGACTTTTGATATTGTCCTACAGGTCTCTGAAATTCTGTTAACTTTTTTTTCCTCAGTGTTTTTTCTCTCTCTTGTTCTGATTGGATTATTTCTGTTGACCCATCTTCAAGTTGACTGACTCTTCTGTCATTTCTATCCTGCTTGGAGCTCATCCAGTGAGTTTTTATTTTGGTTATTATATTTTTTCATTTCTCAAATGGCACATTGGAAGAACAAACAGAACAACCAGTGACAGGAGATGGGACTAGAGAAATAAGCCCAAAACTGCCTAGACAGAGCTTTGTAGGCAACAGTAGAGTGTCTAGATCTTATGCAAAGTACAGAGGAAAAATCACTCAGGATTTTAAGGAAGGAAATAGAATGATGTGATATACAATTTTAAAAGGCTATTTGAGAATGTATGATAGGAGAAAGAGTAGAATCAATAGATCACTTAGGAAGTGTTGTCTTGGTCCAAGAAGGACTGTGGTGACCTGGACGAGGCAATCACAGTGGAGCTGAGCACCTCCATCTGGCCCTGCACTACCCCCACAGGCAGCCTGAACCTCAAGGGGCTCTAGATTCTTATGCTTCCAAGGAAATTGCTTCTAGACTCCTGTCACCATGGCAGCTACACTTCTCCTACCTGGATTGGTCGCTGGAGTGGCATCATCAGCACTAAATGACTGATCCTCACAATAAGAACTGGTTGCCATGGTGCTACTAATTATGCAAACAAGAATCTGCCTTTCTTTTGCAGGCTTAGGGTCCTTGGCTAGCTCTGTACCTAAGGAAAAATCAGGGAGGGATAGAAGATCATGACAGTGGAGCCAAGGGGAAGCTAGCTCTCAGGTGGTTGCTGAGTCACCGTTCTTAAAGACTTGCCCAAGTCAAGACTGCTACTAGAGGCTCTTATATAGTGGGGTGAGGGGAGCTTATATTGTGGAGGAGGAGCCCCTAGCATATATACACACAAATTCCAAATCCCATTTTCCTCCCATTTTAGAGCTTCTTTGAACTGTTTCCTTCTCTGAGCAAAACTCTGTCACAGATTGGGAGGCTTTCCTCCTCTCCCAGCCCCATTACCCTGCAGAGAGGCAGTTCTAGGACAACTTCCTACTGGATTTTTTGAAGTGGGTTTTCATGAAAATTCTTTAAGCAGGCTTGTCTGGAGGTAAGACAGTGGGCCCCAGCTAGAGCTTCTGAAGTAAAATATGTCAAACCAGAACA
Organism: Rhinopithecus bieti; assembly: GCF_001698545.2. Taxonomy (NCBI): domain Eukaryota; kingdom Metazoa; phylum Chordata; class Mammalia; order Primates; family Cercopithecidae; genus Rhinopithecus; species Rhinopithecus bieti. Next base: position 1,077,757 of record NW_016818301.1, read on the forward strand.
GAGGGTACATTTGGGGCAGGGATTGGAACAATAAAACTCCTTAGTACACATGGAGCCTGGGCTTCTGATCTCCTTCTCCTTCCAGATATCATTTGTAACATGAATGTAAGGCAGGGTAGGACCACAGCTGAATTACAATCTTCCTTCGCCCACTCTCCCCAGCTACACTTTATGGTAGTCGTTCTTTCTTCTTGGGAAAGAAAGCTCCTTCCTATGAACCCCTGGTTCAATAGGCCTGAGAACCTAAGTCTTCTGAGGGTATTACTCTCACCCCTCCAATGAACAGTAAAAAGAAGAGGAGCATCAATGCTCCTGTACATTTATCATTTTGATAGTCATTCTCCTGGTGGTTTAAAATCTTAAAATACCAAGAGGAGCACACTCACCTTTGCTCGGCCCACCCAAAGACCAATATTTCCCTTTTTCCATGAGCATTATATTTCACAAAGCAGATTCACATTCATTTGTTCTTAGGCTTCAAATTATTGCTGTAAATTTATTTTAAAATAATATGTCCAGTACATAATCAGTGATAACCAGATAAACCTCTAGCTTCTGGCATGACAAGACAGAAACTTGTGTCAGACCCTCCTACTAACATTGAATATATACTCCAGGCAAAATAATAAAAATAACTGTATGAAAGTATGGAGACTGATCAACAGTTAGAAACCTACAGGGAGTATCATCCTCAAAAAAAGGAAGTCCACCAAGTGACTTCTACGTGTATAGGCTTTTTCTCTGAAGATACTTCAGAGTTCACTGCAGTACACAGAGAAACAGCTCTGTCAGCAAGTGGCAGTCTTACTAACTGAGGAAGCAGCTTTTGGAGTATAGAGATGCCAGAGCAGCTGGAAATTGAGGAGGAAATTTAGAAAATGAGTAAATTACACAGAGAGGAACTCAAAATCTGCATACCAACTCCCCTCAAATCCTTAGCTATCTTCTAAATGGCACTTGTGCAGGGTGAGATTTCAAGGAACCTAGTGAGAAAGTCAAATATCTGAACAGAGATTTTGGCAGCTGTCACAGTGTTAGGGTGACCGAGTTTGGAGTTCAGGGCCCATAAAATAGAGAGTTTTGGTAAATGACTTTGGGTTTCGTTGAAATCCAAAAGGACCACACCTTAGCCATAAGTACCATATCCCAGGACTAAGAGATATGGCCTAGAATTGAGAATAGGATGAAGTAATCCTTCCCTAAACAGACTGCCACAGGATCAAGACTTTTTGCCAAAAATTTAATTGCCTGCCAGAACAAACTCAAACTATTACCCTTTAAAGATAATAATATAATTTCTTTGTATTGTATTGTAAAATCCTTTGTAATGTATCAACCCCAAATGTTCAGTACACAAACTCTTAGGTTTAAATAATCCACTATCTCGACCTCCCAAAGTGCTGGGATTGCAAGCATGAGCCACCAAGCCCAGTTTAACAAATGTTTTAAGCTTAATGAAAAAAAAATTTTTTAATGCCAGTCTAGGAGTTAGAAAGCTCAAAAACTAGCTTATAAGTACACAAGAGTGAAAACAAGAGTTCAGTTAGCTAGTTAGTTATTACAATAGCTCAATTTTAAAGAGTGCAGTGTCCAAGGCCTTGCATGGTGGCTCATGCCAGTAATGCCAACATGGGAGGATTGCTTGAGCCTAGGAGTTTGAGACCAGCCTGGGAAACATGGAAAAACTCTGTCTCTATAAATAAATAAATAAATAAATAAATAAATAAATAAATAAATAAATAAATAAATTGGCTGGGCATGGTAGTGCACACTTATAGTCCCAGCTACTCTGGAGGTTGAGGTGAGAGGATCATTTGAGCCTGAGGTTGAGCAGAGGTCGAGCGGAGGTTGTGGTGATCTGAAATTGCAAGACTCTGTCTCAAAAAAAAAAACAAAACGTATAGTGTACAGTGATTTGGACCAGGGCGATGGCAGTGGATGTGGAGTACAGCGGATGGATGTGCCATATATATATATATATATTGCAGATCGAACCTATATGATTTCTAAAGGTTTTTAAATGGGTCAGAGTAAAGACAGTGTCAAGGATAATAAAACAAACTAAATTCCTTGAGTGCCTACTGTTCCATCGCTGTTCATATTTAATTCTCACAACAAACCTGAGTAGGTACAATTAGCACCCGTATCTTACACGCCATCAGTTTCTCCAACCTTAGGACTGGGAGTACAGGCGGTGGTTCTTGAGATCCAGCTAATGCCCAAAAGGAGCTGGGTCAGGAATTCCAAGAGGTGAGGGTGGGGAGGCAGTAGGGGAAGGAGCTAGGGAGGCGACCGCAGGGGCAGGGCCCGCTCGCGATTGGCTGAACTGCCGAGGAGGGTTAAACAGATTCCGCGTCGCGGACTGGTGGGAAGCTTCGGTCCCGCTCAGCCCCTCGGCCACGGCCGCTACCTTCACTGAGACTTGGCCGCGGAGTGAGCACGCCGAGCCTGGGAGGATGCAGCACCCACTGTGGCCTGGGGGCTCCGAGGGGCTCCGGCTGCTTGTCTGCTTCCTGCTGCTGAACAGCTGCCCAGGGGGCTGCAGCGACATTAGTGCCCACGGTCAGAAGGAATCCTGGGGGGTGCGGGCAGTGCCCAGAGAGCGATCCTGAGAAGTGGGGGTCTGAAGGGGGCCTCAAGGCTAGGAAACTCGGAAGTAAAATAATGTGCTTAAGGACGTGAGAAGAGAAAAAGGTAGAGAGCATCTCGCGGAAAGAGGCATAGGCTTGGGATTGGCTGGGCATATGGGGTCTGGACCCACGAGAAGGGGGTTCAGGGGAAAATTGGGGATTTGGAAAAGAAGTCGGAAAGACAAATGGACAGAGAGAGGTAAAACTGGCCTATGTGGCCACAGGAGAAGCAAGAAAGGCCAGAAAAGAGATGACCAGGGCTGCGGGTATCGGGGTCTTGGCTCCAGGGAGAAGGCTGGGCCGGGAGACGAGCCAGGGCTTCCTCGTGCTGTGATCCGATTTCCAATAAGGGGACCGCTAGGCTGAGGGAAAGCAGGATGGAGCGGATATGGGACCATCCTTCTCCCCCTCCCCCGCACCAACCCTGGTAGACCCCGCGCTGACTCACGCGCCCGACTGCGCAAACTCGAGAATTCCTGCGCAGAGTGCGCGGGGAAGAGAGCGCAAACACCTCGTGTGTCGCCCCTTCTCCCTGCCGGATTTTTGGGCTTAGAGGCCAATGCAGCGGATTCGGGAACAACTGTGAGGGGAGGCCTGGTGGCAATGAGAGGATGAGGGCCGTGGGGAAGGACCGCCAAGCCTTGCGGAGATGCCTCGCCCACATTCCGCCCACAAGGCGCCGCCACGCCTGCTTCCCCACCTTTCAGCCCCACGGACAGCGCCAGGCGCGCTCCGGGTCCAGGCCGAGCCCGTGCGGGTCGCCACTCCTTCCCACCAGTCTGGGAACGCTGCCTCAGAGAACCAGCTCCCCTTCCCGAAACTCTTTTCCTTCTCCTCAGGGTGTTGGGGGTTCCACTCCTTCCTTAAGGAGGCTTTCTCATCCCCAAATGTCTCTACTTAAAACTTTCTTTTTTTTT
>NW_016818301.1:1081805-1120799 GCF_001698545.2 Rhinopithecus bieti
TTCTCGGCCTCCCAAGTGCTGGGATTACAGGCTTGAGCCACCGCGCCCGGCCTACTTAAAACTTTCTTGTCACGCTCACCCCCAGGAAATTATTAGACATCCACTTGATTGGGTAGGAAAATTCCCTTTTTTAAAGACCTGTCCAGAATGGCTCATGGTAACTACACTATAGCAAAAAACAGACTGTCCTCCAGCCCCATCTCACTTATCTGGAAGAAGGAAGGTGTGCATAGCATTAGCGGTTCTCTTTCCCAACCCCTGTCCTTCCCCCATGCACAACTGGGCAAACTGTGGGTTTCAGGAAAAGGATCCAGACCCTCAAACCGTAAACAAATCAATACTTTTTCTTTCTAATGATTCCAGGCCTCCTCCCTAACACTTCCAGACTTCAATGACTTCCCTAAGATGAAGCTTACCTGTTTCCCCATACCCCACCTACCCACCTGATTACCTTTCCCATGTGCTTAGCTTTCTGAGCCTCTGCTCACCTGAACTTCTACCTTTGCCTGTAAGTTTGGTTCTAATCTGTAAGTTGGTACCAAGAGTGAACAAGGCCCGGGGGCTGAAGAATATGGCAAGTGGTGATGGAGGAAGGGAAAAATTAAAGAAGGAAGACTTGAAGCAGGCAAAGGTGCTGGTAGGGGGAACAGAGGTCAGGGGTCCAAGAGCAACAGTACAAGGAACCTGCTTCTCTTCAACTGAGATGTGGAGGGCTCCTGGCCAGGTTCCTTGCTGACACCACTATTTTGCCCTTAGATGGTCAGGACCAAGTAGGAGTAGGGCAGCTTTGGCCCCTCCAAGGATTTGCCACCCCAGTCTTCCAGCATTTACAGGTTGTGTTCCAGCAGATTTTACTCCAAGGTAAGTAAAAGCTGGAGAACAGAGGTTGGGACCTGGTTAGATATGGGGAGGGGGGAAGAGGGGCTATCTGACCTGAGGACAGGCTTTCTGTTCCCCAAATATCTCTACTTAAAACTTTCTTGTCACATTTACCCCCATGGGGATGAGACAGGAGTAGGGGTGGGATCTGGATGGGTGGACTATTTGCACTAGAACATCCTGGAAGAGCCCAGTAGAGGCTTCTAGGGAAAAAAACACCTGAAAAAGGCCAGCATCCAACTCCTTGAGATTAGTCTCCCCTCAACCCCGGTACTATATGAGCTTTCCCAAAGCCAGGACTCCTCAAGTTCTCAGCCAGGAAAACACTCACCCACTTTAGCCTCTGAGTAGGAAATTGTATGACAAACAGATGGAAGGAATGAAAGGGAGTGGAGAGTCCATTGGCAACTTATGGCTGACCCTGTTTTGGAGCAGAGTTTCATTAATTTTGGGGAGGAGAGAGTCAGATAGGAAATATTCCTTGAGTTCTTATTGCCACTGCTAATGCCTAATATGTGCATAGTGCCTTAGAGCAGTAGTTCTCAAAGTGCACCCCTGGCCTGGCAGCATCAACTTCACCAGGAAACTTGTTAGAAATGTGAATTTTTGAACTTCAGCACAGACCTACTGCATCAGAAGCCCTAGGGGTGGGAAACAGCAGTCCGCATTTTAACAGACCTTGCAGGAGATTCTGATGCACACGCTAAAGTTTGATAATCACTGCCTTGGCATTTTCTTTTTTTTTTTTTTTTTTGAGACGGAGTCTCGCTCTGTCGCCCAGGCTGGAGTGCAGTGGCCAGATCTCAGCTCACTGCAAGCTCCGCCTCCCGGGTTCACGCCATTCTCCTGCCTCAGCCTCCCGAGCAGCTGGGACTACAGGCGCCCACGACCACGCCTGGCTAGTTTTTTGTATTTTTTTAGTAGAGACGGGGTTTCACCGTGTTAGCCAGGATGGTCTCGATCTCCTGACCTCGTGATCCGCCCGTCTTGGCCTCCCAAAGTGCTGGGATTACAGGCTTGAGCCACCGCGCCCGGCCTGCCTTGGCATTTTCTAAGCACTCTTTACATTCCTAACCTCATTTAATCCTCACAATAGCATCAAATGAACCAGCAAAGAGACTGTCATCATAATCCTAATTTGAATATTATATGCTAGGCACTATGCTAAGCAACTTTAATACATCATCTTGTTTAATTCTTTCTGTAAAATGTAATCTAATGTGTACTTGAGGGAAAGGTTGATCTGATCCCTGGAGTGGATCTGAGTGTCCCAGGTGTCAATTCACCCCATCTTTTCATCCTGCAGGTCTGTTCTGGAAGGATGATATCACCCAGGATGCCATGATCCAAAAGATGGAGCACACCAGCAGACTGCATCCCCAAGATCCATGCCTGAAGGATGGCAAGGCAGTTTTCCCCACTAAAACCTCTGGGGTGAGGTGTGTGAGACCTGTGGTCATTCCAAGCATTCTGGCAGACAGATGGAACAGGGAAGGAATGTGTGCTAAAACTGCGGGTAGAAGTTTCCAGGAGCACTGTGAGGAGAATAATTCAGAGGTCCTGTTTGGAATCAGCAGAGAACAATTTCATGATCCATTAGTGATATCTGCAAAGGGAGGGGAGGTGGGTGTGGCAAGCCTAGGTCCAGTGTGTCATTCCCTGTCTCTTCTAGAAGCAAGCAAGAGGAGAAACTTCGACTCCTATTCCCCACAGTGAGTCTCATGTATCTTCTCAAGAATTGTGAATCCCTTGCCGGGCGCGGTGGCTCACGCCTGTAATCTCAGCACTTTGGGAGGCCGAGGCGGGCGGATCACCCAAGGTTCAGGAGAATCGAGACGCACGGTGAACCATCTCTACTGAAAAATAAAAAAATTAGCTGGGCGCGGTGGAGGGCCGCCTGTGTCCCAGCTACCAGCTACTCGGGAGGCTGAGGCAGGGAATGCGTGACCCGGAGGCGGAGCTTGCAGTGAGCCCAAGATGAGCGACCACTGGCAACTCCAGCCAAGGGGGACAGAGCGAGACTCCGTCTCAAAAATAAAAAAAAAAAAAAAAAGAATTGTGAATCCCCTGACTTTGTAATCGCCAATTGCTTTTCCCTGTGGGGCCCCCTCTCACCCTTTTCTGCTCTTCTCGACCTCTGGTTCCCCTCTTCACAGAGTCCCCTGGCCAAGGTGAACAGGGATAGTGCTTTACCTCCCAAAGTGGGTTTCTAAGGTCCTGAACAAGAGTGGGCCAACCCTGTCAAGGATAATTTTCTCGGGAGGTTGGACCTGTTTAAATGAGGGAGGCAGATAGAAAGAAGGGAATGGGCATTGGGGTGAGGGCAGACAGCTGAAGGAAAGATTTTTCCATTCCTAATCAAAGGTACCCCTAATTTCCTGTATCTCTCAGACTTCCTATAGGCGTTCATATGGGGGGCTGGACATGATGCAGGCGCTAGGAGCCTCTAAGGAAGAAATTATCTATAAGATCATGCATAGGCATTGAGTTTAAAATAGGCATTGAGAGTTTAAAATAGGCATTGAAACTGCAGAGTTTTCAAAATTAAAGGTCTTCCTTTTTGCCATATATGCCTTTGTATATAACAAGTGATAGCAACACTCCCTTGATGAATGGGAAGTGCAGCTCAGAGACCCTCACATTCAGCCTCCCCCTTGCTCTACTCTATGGCCTGGGCAAGTCACCCAGGCAAGGCTCTGAGACATCTCCTTGGGATCTTTGAACTCTTCAGAATCCAGAATGGAAACCACCCATCTAGTACTCCCATCCATCTTTATAGATGAGAAATTGAGGCCCAGGCCATGGGACGTACTCAAGGCCACACCATGGGTTTGTGGCAGAGCCAAGACTGGACCCAGGTCTCCTGATTTCCAGCTCTTTCCCCTGCACAGTCCCTGCCCTTCCTCTCAAGAACTGCAGTGGGATTGGGTCATTCCAAACATCAGACTCCTCCACATTGAAAAAAGAGTTTTTTGTTTTTTGTTTTTTTGTGTGGTGTTTTTTTTTGTTTGTTTGTTTGTTTGTTTGTTTTTTGGACTAAGCCCTAACTTATAAGAAGGTGGCAACCAGAGGAAGATGTAAAGGAAGGGCATCTTAGGCAGACAGCATTGCCACTGCAAATGTCCTGAGACACCCATACCATGGCATGTTAAAGAATGGACAGAAAAGTCAGTGGCAGAAGATGAAGGTGGAGAATTAGGCCCAGGACTGACCACACAGGGGCTCACAGATCATAGCAAAAGGTTTGGATTTTGTTCTAAGTGCAGTGGGAATTTAACTGGGAAATTTTAAGGAAAGGAATGTCACAATGTGATATGATTTTAAAAGGCCTCCCTAGTGATGTTGAGGAATGAACTGTAAGGACAGCAAGAGTGAAAACTGAGAAGTCTATAAGGAGAGGCTCATCCTGGTCCAGGGAGACCGAGGTGGCTTGGATTTGGGTGGTGGCAGTGAAGCAGGGCACCCCTGGCTGGTTGCACCCTCCATCTAAAGGCAACCTGCACCACAGGGGGTTCCAGCTCCTCATACTCTCCAAGGAAACGGATTCCTACTTCCATATGTGGCAGCTGGGCTTCCTAAGCCTGGATTGGTTGCTGGGGCAACATAATCAGAGCTCAGTGACAGAAGTGACAGAGACCTACCTGTGGGGGACTGGTTGCCCTGGTACTCCCAGGAATAACAAACAAGGAGCTGCCATTCTTCTCCAGACCTGAGCTTAAGGGCAAACCATGGAGAGATGGGGCTGCGTGTGAGATCCAAGCGTACAGGCTCTCAGTCGGTGAGCTGTCACCATGCTGAAGGGTTACTCAAATCAGGCTGTTACTACAGTAGTTGTGGAAGGAGGGCAGATGAGGGAGGAGCCACCATCTCACATCCTGACTCTAGATCCCTTGTTTCTTCTCATTTTAGGACTTCTCTGGACCATTTCCAGAGAAAGTCCAGAGTGGGCCGCAACCTTGTGGCTGATTGAGACCTCATGTGGAGCCTCCCTGCCCCAGCACCCTTCCCACTGACCTTCAGAACTGGCAGTTCTTGGATGACCCAGATCTGAATGATTAAAGTAGACTCTCAAGCAAACACTGTCTGTGAGCGTGTCTTGAGGCAAAATGGGTGGGGGTTGAACTTGGCCAGAGCCTCCAAAGGGAGGGAGGTGGGATGAAAACATAGGGTGGGGATGAGGGGAGCACAACTCTTGACTGATGGAAGGCTGATTTCTGTCTTGTTTTCCTTCCACTGATAATTCCTGGAGTGGGGAAAGTGTGAGTGAGACCACAGCTGGAATGGCAGCCCCCCGACCCCCAGCCACATCCCAGTGTGGTCTAGTTACCCATCCTTTCACATTATGGGGAGGTGGACTCCATATTCATTTATTTTACCCCTCATGCCAGACAGGCCTGGCCCCTGCTGTTTTTTGAGGGTCCCCACCTCCAGCATTATAGCCCCTGCTAGGCTTTCCCACCCATCCTCTCTACAAGTACCAACAGATCAGTGCTGAGGTCAGAGTGTACACACATTGGATATTCTGATTGTTCTTGCCAGTTTGCTCCTGGTAGCTTAAAATCTTAAAAGGCAGTTGGTAATCTCGCCACCCATGCTCAGCCAACAACCAAACACTAGAATGTCCTATTTGCAGAGCTTTATATGTCTTGAAGCACTTCCACACACATTGGAGGCTCACAGGTGTAACCAAATGGGCAGGTATCAAGACTGGGTTTCTTGGCCAGGCACAGTGGCTTACACCTGTAATCCATCCCAGCACTTTGGGAGGCCAAGGCGGGTGGATCATTTGAGGTCAGGAGCTTGAGACCAGCCTGGCCGACATAGTGAGACCCCATCTCTACTAAAAATACAAAAATTAGGCTGGGCACGGTGGCTCACGCCTGTAATCCCACACTTTGGGAGGCAAGGCAGGAGGATCACCTGAGTTCAGGAGTTCCAGACCAGTCTGGTCAACATGGTGAAATATCATCTCTACTAAAAATATAAAAATTAGCTGGGTGTAGTGGTGCACACCTGTTATCCCAACTACTTGGGAGGCTGAGGCAGGAGAATCACTTGAACCCAGGAGGTGGAGGTTGCAGTGAGCTGAGATCATGCCCCTGCACTCCAGCCTGGGCAACAGAGCAAGATTCCATCATAAATAAATAAATAAACAAACACAAAAATTAGCCGGGCACGGTGGCACACTACTCAGGAGGCTGAGGTAGGAGAATTGCTTGAACCTGGGAAACGGACTTGCAGTGAGCCAAGATCGCACTACTGCACTCCAGCCTGGGCGACAGAGTGAGACTCCATCTCAAATAAACAACAACAACAACAACAGAAAGAAAACACTGGGTTTCTCTAAGGGATTGGAACTTGGCCACACCACAGCTTCCCCATTTAAATAACCCAGAGAAACTCCATGACTAGTTCTTAATGATCCAGATTCTCAGTCATGCTACTGTGGTTGCCCTTTCCCTTCTTGTTGTGTTCAAGGACGTAGCTAAAGCCAACGTTAGACCAGTCATACTCATTTGTACCTAGTTCTCATCAAATCAGTTAACCCCTGCCACTCATCCATCTTTCCTTCTTACACCTTTCTTTCTCAATTCATTTTCAAACATGTATGTAATCATGTGCTTCACCGTGCCTGGCCTTTATGCTGAGTCACATATTTGGTTCCTGCCCTCAAAGACCTTTAAGAGTAGTCAGGGTGGGGTGTGGTGGCTCATTCCTGTAGTCCCAGCACTTTGGGAGACCGGGGCAGGCAGATCACTTGAGCCCAATAGTTTGAGACCAGCCTGGGCAACATGGCAAAACTCCATCTTCACAAAATTCAAAATTAGCTGGGGTGGTGGTGTGCAGCTGTAGTTCCAGCTACCTGGGAGGCTGAGGTGGGAGGATCACTTGAACCCAGGAGGTCGAGGCTGCAGTGAGCCATCATTGTGCTACTGTACTCCAGTCTGGGTGACAGAGTGAGGCTGTTTAAAAAAAAAAATAGTCAAGAAAGTAAGCCACATATAACATAGCATCATTCAGGTGTCTACAGGGAGTGAATGCAGTGGACACCCTACCCCATATCTCCTGGCCTGCATCTCCATTTGCCTGCAGCTGCAGGTGAACAGTTCTTGAACCTGTCAACCTTCCCACTTCATGCCGTGGGATTCTGCTTCTCATCCTGCAGGCTTTCTGGAATGCCAAGGGACTGCCCACCTGTGCCCCAGGCAGCCCTGAAGCACCTGGGATGTAATGCCCCTAGAGGCAACTCTCAACCAGTTAAGGACCAAATTTAGTGCAAAAATATCCCAGATTCCACCAGCCCTTAGTGGACTATTCTGAGGAATGTTCAATATGATTCTTCAGAGGGTCCCTAGTGAGAGTCAGCCTAGTCGCCCACAGTGGTAACCTGTTCAGCAACGCACTTAATATTATTGGCTTTTCTTCCTTCTGTGGCTTACTTTCCCTGTCCCTCATCTGTGATTTCTGGAATCATCTCCCACATGAACTACCTGCACCCAAATTATTATTTATTTATTTATTTATTTTTGAGACCCAGATCTCGCTCTGTCACCCAGGCTGGAGTACAGTAGTGCAATCATAGCTCACAGCAGCCTGTCTCTCGGGATTCTTCCACCTCACTTGAGCCCGAGAGACTAAGGCTGCTGTGAAAAATTGGAAGAATCCAATTCTTCCACCTCACTTGAGCCTGACTAGCTGGTACTGCAGATGCTCACCACCACACCTGGCTAATTTTTTTGGTTTTTAGTAGAGACAAGGTCTCACTATGTTCCCCAGGCTGGTCCCAAACTCCTGAGCTCAAGGAATCCTCCTGCCTTGGCCTCCCAAAGTGCTGGGATTACCAGCATGAGTCAACATGCCCAGCCCAAGTTCTTGTCTCACTGTGCTCTTAGGTTCACCCAGACCAAGCCTACTATGTGCCAGACACTCTTCTAGGCCCTGGGGATACAGTTGTGAACAAGTCAGAGTATCCACTGCCATGGATTTTCTTATAAATCATTGACTAACTGCCTGGGTATAGGGAAGAATCTAAGCAATTTATCTGGCCCAGAGAGCATTCAAGTTCTTGTCTCACCAACCTCTTCAACACTGCGGTGTTTCCCCCATTCTGCCGTCCTATATGCACCAGCAATTCAGCCCTATTTGCATTTCCCCAAACATGCCCAGCTGGTTTATGCTTCTGGGCCCTTGTATCAGCAGTTCCCTCTGCATATAAGTGCCCCATCCCCAGCACACATTGTCAATCTTATCTGAAAAATCTAAATTCTCCTCTGTGGTCCATTCTCTGACCCTCCTAACATCACCCCCATGCCCAGAGCAAAGTTGCAGAGGTTGGAAAGGAAAAATCTATAAGGGACATTAAATAATCTGATAATTCTGGGACATGGTGAATGGGTAGGAAAGATGGGAGTTTTTAGAAAGGAAAGCAGGTTCAGTTCCTATTGCAGAGGACCAGGTTATCTGATTTGGGTAGTATCTGATAGGTAGTGAGGAGACACTAAATGTCTTTGAGCAAGAGAACATGATGAAAGTTGTGCTTAAGCATAGCCTCACATTTCTGTTTAAGGATGGATTAGAGAACAGGAGAAAGTGGAAACATTTTAGAAAGACTGTTGCAACGGTAGGGGTGTGCCACACACAACCTGAATGGGAGAGAAGGAGGACACGTATGAGAGATATTTTGAAGGATGAGTTAATAAGTCTTGGTAACTGTTAGGGGTTGAATTCTGTCCACCACCCCCCCCCCCAAAAATCATATATTGAAGTCCTAAATCCCAGCACCTCCAAATGTGACGTTATTTGGAAATAGGGTTGTTGCAGATGTAGTTAGTTAAGATCAGGTCATTAGGACAGACTCTAATTCAATGTGATGGGTGTCCTTATAAAAAGGGGAAATACACAGTGGCCAGTGCTCGTAGTCCCAGCTACTCAGAAGGCTGAGTCGAGATAATCGCTTGAGCACAGGAGTTTGAGACCATCCTAGGCAATATAGGGAGACCCAATCTCAAAAAAGACAGGGGCAGGATTTGAAGACAGCCATAGCTACAGCAAAGATGATGTGAAAAGTTAAAGAGAATGGAAACCATCCACAAGGCAAGGAGAGAGATCTGGAACAGATTCTCCCTCACAGCTCTCAGAGAGAATCAACACTGCCAACAGCCTGATTTCAGATTTCTAGCTTCCAGAGCTGTGAGACCATAAATGTCTGTTGTTAAAGCCATCCAGTCTATGGTACTTTGTCACAGCAGCCCTAGCAAACTAGTGCAGATGACGGGGCTTTGTTGAGAGAGGAGCCTTACCTGAATTTAGAGATGTTGTGACTGAGGGAATTAAAGTGCCATTCACAGAACAGGAATATCTGGAGAATTAGTTGGAGAAGGAAAATTGATTGACTCTGAAGAGTTAAAGCTGGGAGCTCATTTAAGGACATCACCACAGCTGTGTCCTCCTGTCTCTTTCCTACTTCATTACCTTTTCTTTGGATGTCTGATCATTTTTGTCAACACATGCTGTAATATCTTCTATATTTATTTTTTCCTGAATTTCTGCTTCTGGTAATGATGCACCAGGTCATTACCTCAAGCCCTTTGGATGTCTGATCATTTTTGTCAGCACATGTTGTAATATCTCCTATATTTATTTTTTCCTCAATTTCTGCTTCTGGTAATAATGCACTAGGTCAATAACTCAAGCTCATACTCCTCAGGCCTCCGCTGAAGACAACTTGTCTTAGACTGATTCCTCCCAAAGTCAAACTGTGAAATAAGGTCTTGTATAGGGGTTGTTTAGTTTGGGAAGATATCATAAGATCAACATAAAGTACAACAATAAAAAAAGAAAATAAAAAAAGAGTGGGAGAATGAAAACAGTGAAAGAGAATGAGTTGTAAGCCACTGGGAATCAGTTCTTCTGGGGACTCTTTAAGCATCATGTACAAGATATACCCAACAATTGTCCTTCAGAAAGAAAACTATTTATCTTCTAGTTTCCGTCCACCATTGGATCAAGAGTTGGCCTATGGGACGTTAATTTCCTCATACTTCCAGGTTTTTCATGGATGAGAATGACTGAACAGATTCCCAGGAGTGCCTAATACTGTCGTAGCAGAGCATACTCAAACCAAAAACAAGAGATATTTAGTGCAGGTGAGGCAGGTGGTGTCAGATGATGCCTGCATGCTGCTGCTGGCTGCAGCAATGGCTGGAGTTAAAAGATAACTCAGGCCAGGAAAGGTGACTTACACCTGTAATCCCAGCAATTTGGGAGACTGAGGCAGGTGGATCACTTGAGCTCAGGAGTTTGAGACCAGCCTGGGAAACATAGCAAAATCACATTTCAAAAAAATATATAAAAATTAGCTGGGCATGGTGGTGCATGCCTGTAGTCCTAGCTACTTGGGAAGTTGAAGTAAGAATTACCTGATCCTGGGAGTCCAAGGCTGCAGTGAGCTGAAATCACAGCACTGCACTCCAGCCTGGGCAACAGGGTGAATGAAATTCTGCCTTAAAAAAAAAAAAAAAAAAAAAAAGGGGGGGAAAAATTACCAAAATCTTTTTTAAACCATCAAGGAGCAAGCAAGAGAGTGAGGAGAAACTGACACAGACCAAGATCCAAGAAAGGAACAGAATCCAGAGGTAGTAGACCCAATGTTGCAATGGAGAAATTACAGGCTTTTTCTGCAATGGAGAATTGCAGAAATTGCTGCAGAAATTTTCCATTCTTAGGAAGTAGATTGGCCGGGCGCGGTGGCTCACGCCTGTAATCCCAGCACTTTGGGAGGCCGAGGCGGGTGGATCACGAGGTCAGGAGATCGAGACCATCCTGACTAATACGGTGAAACCCCGTCTCTATTAAAAATGCAAAAAAAATTAGCCGGGCGTTGTGGCGGGCGCCTGTAGTCCCAGCTACTTGGGAGGCTGAGGCAGGAGAATGGCGTGAACCCGGGAGGCGGAGCTTGAAGTGAGCCGAGATCGCACCACTGCACTCCAGTCTGGCCGACAGAGCAAGACTCCGTCTTAAAAAAAAAAAAAAAAAAAAGGAAGTAGATGACCAGCCTGGGCAATGCAGTGAGACCTCATCTTTACAAAAAATAAAATTAGTGGGGCGGGGCGGCACGCACTGGTAGTCTTAGCTACTTGGGAGGCTGCGGCAGGAGCATTGATTGAGCCTGGAAGGTCGAGCCTGCAGTAAGCAAAGGTTGCACCACTGCACTTCAGCCTGGGTGACAGAGCGAGACCCTCTCTCTCGGAAAAAGAAGTAGAGAAAACACTGATTTAGATAGCCTGTGGAGCTAAAGGAGTAGATGTCAGAATCCAGGGCTTGTGAAAGGAAGAATTCTAGTAAACTTCTCCCTGTTTTGGCCTGGGAACAAGAAACAAACTCCAAGCCTAAAGATAAAAAAGTAAAATTAGCTGGGCATGGTGGTGCATGCCTGTAATCCCAGCTACTCTGGGAGGCTGAGGCAGAAGAATCACTTGAACCCAGGAGGCGGAGGTTGCAGTGAGCCGAGATCGTGCCATTGCACTCCAACCTGGGCAACAAGAGCAAAACTCTGTCTCCAAAAAAAGAAGAAAAAAGATACAAAAGTAGTAACCCTTGCTTAGTCTGCAGTATGGCTCTGAAATTGGAGTAAGGTTATATTAGATTGCTAGTGCTTTCAGGCACCTGCAGACATAAATGAAAATCTATCAAAACCTTAAATTATTTCTACAAATAATTTTCCAAATACTATGCTCTGCACAATAGATAACAAAAACAGACTCACAGTGATTTCAGTGAAAAACATTGGTTCCAACATAAAACATCTGTGCTCGCTATATTCAAGCATACGAAGACCAAACTATAATTTTTGACAGGAAACCAGAAACCACAGATATATATATATATATGTATGTATATATACATATATATCATATGTACAAAAAATAAATTTATTTTATATTATTAGTAAACTCCAGCCTGGGCAACAAGAGTGAAACTCCATCTCAAAACCAAAACAAAACAAATTCAAAACAAAATGAGCTGGGTGTGGTGGCTCACATCTGTAGTCCCAGCTACTGAAGAGGCTAAGGCACGAGAATCACTTGAACCCGGGAGGTGAAGGTTGCAGTGAGCCGAGATTGAGCCACTGACCTCCAGCCTGGGTGACAGAGTGAGACTTGATCTTAAAAAAAAACAAAAAAAAAAATCTTTAAAAGAACTAAATATGCCAAAATACACGTGGCAAAAACTGATCAAACTTAAAGGAGAGATAGAAAAATTCAGTTTTATGGTTGGAGATGTCAACACCACTCTCTCAGTAATTAATAGATGAAGCAAGCAGAAAATCTATAAGGCTATAAATGATCTGAACAGAACTGGTCGACATTTAGAATACACCATCCCAAGGGAAGGAGTTCTACTTGTCTTGACACCATAGAGGTGGCTTGAGAAGATGTCCTTTGAAGACCCAGTATAGTTTATGTGCCCTGCAGCAGCCCAAGTGCTTTAAAGCTGTTTCAAACTGTATAGTTTGCATACCCATCCCAGTGGAGGGGAAAGGGGATAAGTGTTTCAAGGCAACGTTTTCTGCACTTTGCTGAGAAAAGCAAATGGCCTTCTGTGAAGGACAAAACTTGCAAAATTGGGTGTGTGGGAGAGCAAAAAATCACTGTAGATTGAAGATCTACACTGAGCATCTTCACAGCCCACAGCCTTCTTCCCAATAGTGGTAACTCTGCATTTTTAGAGCATAGCATGTGTGCAGTCTTTGGCTATTACTGGTGTATTATTTGGGGGAGGGAGGGATGGGGAGGGGAGAAAGGGAGATGGGTAGCATCATTTTGGTTAACATTTGGGGCCTGATAGGGGAAATGGTGAAGCAATGGAAAAGAACAGACAACTAATGATTTGCTTCTATGTCCAGAACATTTTACCTTAAAAAACAATGTCCTTGGCACCATAAATAAGGACTGTGAGAGACTGTTTAAAAGCTGTGAATGTCTGAAACCTATTAGCCAAGGTGTTCCCTGCCTAAACTTATTGCTGTTCCCACAAAGAACTAAGCCAGTTCATAAGTTACCAAAGTTCCCATTTTGGAGATGGAAATTGATGAGGAGGGACAGTCTTTTATTGGAGAGTATACAATACAAACAGATTATTCTGTCTCAGTGGTGCTAATTCCTGAAATTAGAAGACCCTTTCTTTTCCAATAATGAAGTTATAAATATCAGCTTGTTCATCCAAGCCACTGGCTGAGGTGTTAGGGAAGAAGAAGAGGGTGGTAGAGGAGATAAGACAGTAGGGAAAGACAAGGGCCCATGCTCTTAGTGGGGAAAACTCTTGGAGCCATTTTTAGTGGGGAGAACTCTTGGAGCCGTTCCCTTTTTTGAGCGGTTGAACTCTGAAACCATTGTTGGCGGAGTATCAGTCACTGACAGCACAAGTGTCATGAATTGATCCAAGAGTTATGTGATTTCAAAAGCATTGGTCTCAGGAAAGATTAAACTCTTCATATTGGGCAGTGGTTCACTTTAAAAACACACACACACACACACACACACACACACACACACACACACAAATTAAGAAATCCTAAGAAGCTAACTGGTACCCAAAATGCCTCTGTCTTGCAGGTCATGGGGATCCATCGTTCTTGATGAATTATCGTAGGACTTGCATCAGAGCTACATTGCTAAAGTCCTTTTAGAGTATGTGTTAGATTCTGTGTAAACTTTGCTTTAAATGTAAACTTCATACTACACTGCTCAGTTTTTGTCTTAATAAATCACTATAAATTCATATAAAAATACACCAATCCAAAACTGGGCCCCAAATAGTAACATTCTTTTTCTTCTGCAGACAGGCGTCTCACTATGTCACCAGGCTGCGGGCAGTTGTGTGATCATGCCTCACTATAGCCTTGAACTCCTGGGCTTGAAAGGCCCTCCTCCTGCCCCCAGCCTCGCTGAGATAACTAGCGCTATCGGGGTATTGCCACCGATGGGCCTGGCTAATTTTTAAAATTTTTTTTTTGTAAGATGGGTCTTAGGCCGGGCGGCAGGGTGCTTAAGCCTGTAATCCAGCACTTTTGGGGAGCCGAGACGGGCTGGATCACGAGGTCAGGAGATCGAGCACCATCCTGGCCTGATATGGTGAACCCGTCTCTACTAAAAAAAAATACAAAAAAACTAGCTGGCGAGGGTGGCGGGGCGCCTTGCATAGTCCAGCTACTCCGGAGGCCTGAGCCAGGAGAATGGTGTGAACCCAGGAGGCGGAGCCTTGCAGTTGAGGCTGAGATCTGGCCACTGCACTCAGGCCCTGGGCCGGCAGAGCGAGACTCTCGTCTCAAAAAAAAAAAAAAAAAAAAAGATGGGCGTCTAGCTATGTGCCAGGGCTGGGTCTTGAATTCCACTGCCTCAAGTGTCTCCATGCCTCAGTCTTCCAAATGCTGAGGATTATAAGTATGAACCACTGCTTCCAGCCAACAATATAGTCTTTTCAAGGCCTCACATGGGCCAAGACAGACCACCATAAAACACACCTTTACAAATTTAAAAGAATAGAAATTATACAAAATATGTTCTCCAGCCACAATGGAATTAAAGTAGAAGTCAATAACAAAAAGATAGCTCAAATATCTGAAATCCTCAAATATCTGAAAAACAACACCCTTCTAAATAACCCATGGGTCAAAGAAGTTTCAAGAGATACTTTGTTTCATTTTATTTTTACTTTTATCTTTTTGAGACAGTCTTGCTCAGTCACCCAGGCTGGAGTGCAGTGGCACAATCTTGGCTCACTGCAACCTTCGTCTTGCCTCCTGGGTTCAAGCAATTCTTATGCCTCAGCCACCTGAGTAGCTGGGATTACAGGCATGTGCCACCATGCCCGATTAAGTTTTGTGTTTTTAGTAGAGACAGGTTTTTGCCATGTTGGCCAGGCTGGTCTCAAACTCCTGACCTCAAGCGATCTGCCCACCTCAGCCTCCCAAAGTGCTGGGATTACAGATGTGAGCCACTGTGCCCCACCCCAAGAGAAATTTTAAAATTAAACAAAAATGAAAATACAAATTATCACAATTTGTGGGATGCAGTAAAAACATTGCTTAATGGGAAATGTATAGTCATGAATGTATATATTCGAAAATCAGAATGATCTAAAATCATTGACACTGGCCCGGTGCAGTGGCTTATACCTGTAATACCAACACTTTGGGAGGCTTAAGTGGGAGAGGATCACTTAAGCCTCCCAAATTGTACCAATTGGCTAAATTAATTGTACCAATTGGCTACGCCAGCCAATTGGTACAATTAATTTAGAAAACAGTTTTATATTGGCCATTAAAGTTTAACATACACTTATTAGGGCTCATCAATTTAACTCCCAGGTATACAGTGGTTCTTAAATTTCAGCATGCCTTAGAATCACCTGGAGGGATTGTTAAAGTCAGAGTCACATTCACAGTTGTTTCTTCAGTAGTTCTGGAACCCAAGAATTTGCATTTCTAAGAAATTTTCAGATGATACTGATACTGCTGGTCCAGAGACCACAGTTCAAGAACTACTATCTTAGAGAAATGCACACATATGTACACAAGAGACATGTGTACAGGAATATTCATAATAGCGGCCAGGCGCAGTGGCTCACGCCTGTAATCCCAGCACTTTGGGAGGCCAGGGCAGGAGGATCACAAGGTCAGGAGTTAGAGACCAACTTGACCAATATGATGAAACCCTGTCTCTACTAAAAATACAAAAATTAGCCAGGCGTGGTTGCACCTGTAATCCCAGCTACTCAGGAGGCTGAGGCAGGAGAATCACTTAAACCTGGGAGGGAGAGGTTGCAGTGAGCCGAGATTGTGCCACTGTACTCCAGCCTGGGTGACAGAGCGAGACTTTGTCTAAAAAAAAAAGAAAAAAAAATTATACATAATAATACCAAACCTGAAAAACCCAAATGTCCATCAGCAGAAAAATGGATACAATTTTTTTTTTTTTTTTTTTTTGAGATGGAATCTCACTCTGTCACCCAGGCTGGAGTGCAATGGCGTAGTCTCGGCTCACTGCAACCCCACCTCTCAGGTTCAAACGATTCTTCTACCTCAGCCTCCCGAGTAGCTGGGATTACAGGCATAAGCCACCACACCTGGCTGAGACTACAGGTACGTGTTACCACGCCCAGCTAATTTTTGTATTTTTTGTAGAGACAAGGTTTTGTCATGTTGCCCAGGCTGGTCTCAGTCTCCTGGGCTCAAGTGATCCTTCTGCCTTGGCCTCCCAAAGTCCTGGGATCACAGGCATGAGCCGTTGTGCCTGGCCTCTACAAAAAAAAAAATTAATTAGCCAGACATGGTGGTTCATGGTGGTGGCTACTCAGGAGGCTGAGGCAGAAGGATTGCTTGAGCCCAGGAGTTGAAAGCTGCAGTGAGCTATGATCTTGCCACTGCACTCCAGACTGGGTGATAGAGTGAGACCCTGACTCTAAGTAAGTAAATAAATGTTTTAAAATGTATTAGTCACTGTTAGAGGTCACAACACTACACCGATTCATTATTTTGCAAAAAGGTAAAGAGAAAAAACTAAGAATGTATGTTACCTTTCCAGTTGGAGTTGCCTTTTAGTGTAAACTAAACCCAGTTGATGAGAGAAAGCCCTTCTTTACAAAATAAAATAAGCGATAAATGTGAATGGAATGATAGGATTATAAAACTCTCCATTTTGCAACCTCTAATGAAATCATTTAATAAAGGATGGATCACCAATGAATAGTGAAGCCATTAGGTGAAAAGTTGATGAGGAACTATATAGTCTCACAGTGCCAAAGTATCATCCAAGGATCACATGCTGGTCACATTAGAAAAACACTGCTTTACATGCAGAGATCTGGCTGTCTCTACCTTAAATCAGTGATCAATTTTAACATCACTAATAGAACAATCAGACATCATGTACTTCCTGAAATGATGCAATGAGAGGCATTTTGCTTTAAAATTCTTTAATTTGGTACAATCAAGACTTCATATATAACTTCTAGTTTACAGGAAATACAGGTGATATACAGGTTATACACTGGAGAAATATAGGGAAATACAACATGAAGAAACAATTAGATAAACCCAGAAGACTTCTAAAGAAAAATTGACCTAGTCTATCAACATGACGATGTCAAAAATGGGGGAGGGGAGACAGGAGATGGTGTCTATGCTAATTTACAGAGAATTAAGAAACATAACAAAGGCAGTGATTGTCTTTAATTGACTGTTATTTTGAACAAAACACCTGGACAGAAAAGATATTTGGGGGAAAAAATCTGAGAAATTTGGATATGAACTGAGCATTAAATAATATTAAGGAATTATTGTAAATTTTTTAGGTGTTGTAACGGCACTTAGGTTATGCAGGAAAATGTCCCTATTTCTTGGAGATGCATAATGAAATATTTAGAAGAGAAATGTCATGATGTCTATCACTCATGTTTAAATACTAAAAAGAAGCAAATATGGTAAAACATCAATAAGTGTGGATGATGAGTGTGTAGCTATTCAATATGCATTTCTGTCCTTTTTTTATTTTATTTTATTTTATTTTATTTTATTTTACTGGAAAGCAAGAGAGGAAGGAAATCAAACTTGAACTTAAGAAGCTCACTCCGCTACTTATTGGATGTCTAGAGTGGAAGCAAAAGAGCAGTTAGCTGATTGTTGCAGTGGTTGTGGTGAAAGAGCACAGTGTTTTAGTTCAGGTAGTGAGGATGGACAGAAGTGGACTGATGGGAGATGTATTTTGCAGGCAAAAACCATGAAATGATTGATTGAGGTGGCACAGCGGGAGAGAAAGGAGAGTCAAAGCTGATGATGAGGCTAGGCCTGGTTGCTCACACCTGTAATCCCAGCATTTTGGGAGGCGGAGGCTGTTGGATCACCTGAGGTCAAGAGTTCAACACCATCTGGCCAACAAGGTGAAATCCTATCTCTACTAAAAATGCAAAAATTAGCCAGGCAAAGTGCCCTGTGCCTGTAATCCCAGCTATTAGGGAGGCTGAGGCAGGAGTACGGCTTGAATCCAGAAGGTGGAGGTTGCCCTGAGCCAAGATCACACCAGTGCACTCCAGCCTGGCCGAAGAGCAAGACTCCATCTCAATAAAAAATAAAAAAAGCTAATGATGAAAGCTAATATGTATGGAGCATGGAGTATGTACCAGTCCAGTCATCCTTCTAAGTGATCCACATTAGTGTAACTAATGAAATCTTCACAATCATCGTGTGAGGCAGGTACTATTAGTACCTCCACTTTGCAGATCAGGAAACTTGGACGCAGACAATTTAAACAAGGTGCCCAAGGTCATACCCTTAGTAGATGCCCTGCTAGAACTGGAATCTAGGCACACCTAACCATTTCTTCTTAAGGAAGAGACCAGTACCACCAATGACAATGAGTAAGAGTACTTATTCTACCCACTTTTCTGCTTCTCGTCTTCGGGTTTATCATTCTGGACCCACCTATCTTTCCTGGCCCCCCACTTAACTTGACCCTTTTCGCCCACCCTGGGGCGGGGAGACAGAGGTGGTCCTAGAAGAGGGCTACAGGTCAAAAAGGGGTGGGGCCAAGTGGGAATTCTAGCGAAGCGCCTACTATTTGACGGAGGAGGGATGGGCTGGGTAGGTCCCCCGCTCCGACAGGGCTCTTACGCCATATGTGACGCAAATTAGCTTACGAGTCGGGGGTGGAGGTGTCGTCAGCACCCGCCTGCGGTTGGCCGCGTTGCAGCGAGAGGGGCATGTAGACCCCGCCTCGTAGGGAGGTGGGGAGCGGCAGGCCCCGCCTCGGCCCCTCCGGCAGGCTCCCGCCAGCGTCGCTGCGGCTCCGGCCCGGCAGCGAGCGCCCGGAGCTCGGAAGGATGCGGCGCCCGCGGCGGCCTGGGAGTCTCGGGGGATCCGGGGGTCTCCGGCTGCTCCTCTGCCTCCTGCTGCTGAGCAGCCGCCCGGGGGGCTGCAGCGCCGTTAGTGCCCACGGTCAGGAGGAAACTTGGGCTGGCGGGTGGTGGGGGACGGGGAGCCGCTTGGGGCCTGGAGCGAAACTCGGTGGGGGTGGGGTGAAATGTCATGAAGCTCGGGTAGAATATGGGTTGGGGGAGGCATGCGAGATGAGGAAGGTGAGAGGGCATCTGGGAGGAAAGGGGCGTAGGCCTGGAGGTGGGGCTGGGAATACGGGGGCGGGACCTAAGAGAATTGGGCTCAGGGGAAAATTGCAGGTTGGGGAGAAGGACGCGGGGTGCATGTGGGCAGAGGGACTTAGAGACCGGCTGCGAGACCACAGGAGAAGCCAGTTGCTCCGAGGCGCCTGGGAGGCGGTGACAGGCGCTGAGGAATGGGAAGAGGAGGGGGCGGGGACGTGGCGGGGAGGATGAGGGAACGGTGATCTCTGGGCAGTGGAAGCCTGGGCCGCAGGCAGAGTCCCAGCTGCGCCGAGAGAGAGACCAGGATTTCTCCGTAAGCCTAGAAAGGCTGATTGCAGCGATCTGATCTCCTGTAACGGGGGACAGCACGGGGAGGGGGCAGAAGAGGATGAAGAGGGGAGGGTCCTCTCCTGTCCCCCTCCCCACAGCCAGGCCTGGTGCTGACTCACATCTGTGCGGACAGAGACAGTCAGCGCTGACTCACGGGCGGGGGGTGGGGGTAGGAGGACGGCGCGTGGGGGAAGGGGCGCAGCCTCGCCGCCTGGCGCCCTCTTTCCCCACCCGGGCTTGGAGGCCCGAGAGGCAGAGTACTTCCTGTGACGCTGTGGGTTGGCAGAATAGAACAGAGGGCTCAGGTCTGGTGGACAGTCCTCGCTTTGTGACCCCTTCCTCTCTGGTAACCGCCTCCAGGCGAGCCCTTGGCGGCGCCAGACTCAGAGCTTCAGCACCGCGGACAGCGCCAGCGGCTCGGGACAGCGCGGGAAGAGCTGCCTAAGAGGCACCTTCCCCAGCCCCACCCATACCCTCTTTCCCCCGACTAAGTGTGCTAGGGTTTCCACCTCTTCTGAGTTCCAGGCCATTATAGGATGCTTTTGGATATTTGGGAAGGAAATTCCCCTTTCAGAATTTGGCCAAAACCTCTCCTACAGTAATTCTATGAGTCTCTCTCCCTGCACCTGGAAGGTTTCTTCCCCATCACTCAGTTAAGCAAACAGGCTTTTAAGGATACAGACTCACAAATTCTTAAAATCCAAAACTAGATCTCATGCTTTCTTTTAAGAATTTCAGGCCTGATTCCTACTCTCCTCCCAGCTTAAGGCCTTCTTTAGAATGAAAGAATAAATTGCATCTGCTTCTCCCTTTCCCAGCCTGTCCACCCATCTGCCCATTCTCTGTGTGTGGGTGTCTGAGCCTCTGCTCACCTGTTCCTCTACAGGCTGTCTATTTGACCGCAGGCTCTGCTCTCACCTGGAAGTCTGTATTCAGGGTGAGTGAGGCCCAAGCATAGAACTCACAAGATGTGGGGGGTGGGGAGAGGGGTAATAAAAAACTAGAAGGGGAGAGAAGGCCCAGAAAGGAAGAGGGCTACTGGGCTTGAGAAGAAGGAAGACTTGCCTGGAAGAGGAGAGGTAGGGGAGGAGGTGAAGAGAGTACTGTTCATTTGCAACCTGGACTTTGGAAGGCCTCTTACTCAAGCCCCCTGCTGACACCACTTTTGTGCCCTTAGATGGCTTGTTTGGGCAGTGCCAGGTGGGAGTGGGGCAGGCCCGGCCCCTTTTGCAAGTCACCTCCCCAGTTCTCCAACGCTTACAAGGTGTACTCCGACAACTCATGTCTCAAGGTAAGGTCTGGGTGCACTGGAGGACAGAGATTGGAACTTGGTTAGTTATGAGTGGGGAAGAAGATTTTTCTACAAGGAATATTCTTATCACCCCCACTGCTGGAGCCTCATCTTCCCAGATCTTGCTGGAGTGAGAGGTGGAACCCTAGAGATGGGCTATTCACATATGGACTCTCTGGAGAAGCCCAAAGGAGGCTTCTAGAAGAAGTCACTGGAAAAGGCCAGCTTCCATCTCCTTAGGACCAGTTCCTCTCCCTGGCAGAGCCAAGAACTCTGGAATCCTCAGCCAGGATAATATTCCACTCACCCAATTCCTCATTCAACAAGTATTTATTGAGTACTGACTATGTAGCAGGCATAGTTTTAGGTATTTGGAATGTGTCAGGGAATAAAACAAAGATCTCTGCTTACCGGAGTTTGTGTTTGGGGGATAAGGGGAGGGAACACATTATAAAAGTTAGAAAATACATAGTGTCTTAGAAGATGATAAATAGCATAGAATATCACAGCAGGATAAAGGGGTAAAAATGGTGAGGTAGAAAGCTACAGTACTAAATCAGGAAATCAGGTGGTCAAGGTGGACATTATTGAGACTATGAAATCTGAACAGACTTTTTAAGGAGGTAGGGGAGTTTGTCAGAAGGTTATCTAGTGGAAGAGTATCTCAGGCAGACTAAACAGCTAGGACAAAAGCACAATTCTGAAGAACACCTTGCAGGCCAGGGGACTGTAGAGGAATGATGGAGAGGAAGAGTAGAAGGTCCAGTCAGGTAGGTAATGGGGGAAGGGAAGTGGATCACTTTAGGGCCTCATAGGGGAATGTATGGACATTGGCTTTACTCTGAGTAAAGAAGGAAACTATTACAAGATTTGGAGCATAGGGGTGCATGATCTGATTTACACTTTACAAGCATCACTTTTGCTGCTGTAGTGAGACTAGAATAGATGGAGTCAAGAGTTGGTGAGGGGGACCACTAAAAACAGCCACAATAGGTTGCTCTGTCTATGGAGTGCGATTCTTTTGTTTCTTCACTTCTCTAATAAACTGCTTTCACTTTACTAAAACAAACAAACAAAAACTACAATAACTCAGATAAGAGATGAATATGGATTAGGCCAGGGTGATTGCAGGGAAGGAATGAAGGATGACAGAATTCTACATTTATTTTTAAGGTAGTCAGCATTATTTCGTGAAATATTGGATATGGTTATAAAGAAAGGAGTCAAAGATTTTTTGGGGTTTTTTTGTTTTTTGGTTGTTGTTGTTGTTTGAGACAGAGTCTTGCTGTGTCACCCAGGCTGGAGTGCAGTGATGTGATCTTGGCTCACTGCAACCTCCACCTCCCAGGTTCAAGTGATTCTCCTGCCTCAGCCTCCCAAGTAGCTGACATTACAGGTGCGCACCATGATGCCTGGCTAATTTTTATATTTTTAGTAGAGACAGGGCTTCACTGTGTTGTCCAGGCTGGTCTTGAGCTCCTAACCTGAAATGATCCATCTGCCTGGGCCTCCCAAAGTACTGGGATTACAGGCGTGAGCCACCACGCCTAGCCAGGAGTCAAAGGTTTTATTTACTGAATAACTGAATCAGTGGAGATGTCACTAATTATAATGTGGAAACTTGCAAATGGATCAACTTTGTGGGGGTGTTCAGCTTTGTATATGTTGAGTTTAAGATGTCTACTCAAGTGAAGTGGGAAGTTGAGTACATGAGACTGGATTCTGAGAGACAGAAGTCTCAACTGTAGATATAAATTTGGAATTCTTTGGTATATAAATGGTAATTAAACCCATGAGGTGGATGAGATAACCAAAAGATTGTCTATGAAGAAGACCAAGGATCAAGTCCTAGATAATTCTTACATTAAAAGGACCAGGCCAGGTGTGGTGGCTCACACCTGTAATCCCAACACTTTAGGAGGCTGGGGCAGGCAGATCACGAAGTCAGGAGTTCAAGACCAGCCTGACTAACATGGTGAAACCCTGTCTCTACTAAAAATACAAAAATTAGCCAGGCATGGTGGCAAGTGCCTGTAATCCCAGCTACTCAGGAGGCTGGGGCAGGAGAATCACTTGAACCCGGGAGGCAGAGGTTGCGGTGAGCTGAGATTGCACCACTGCACTCCAGCCTAGGTGACAGAGTGAGACTCTCCATCTCAAAAAAAAAAAAAAAAAAAAAAAAAAAGAGGACCAGGAGAAAAAGAGGAACCATCAACTTCCTCTCAGGGAGACTGAGAAGGAGAAGCCAGTGGAGTAGGAATAAAAACAACAGTGTTCATTGTTCCAGAAGCCAAGAGAAAGTGTACCATCGAGGAGGAGTGACCAACAGTGTCAAATGATGATTATGGGATAAGTAAAATAAGATATGAGAATTGACCACCCGATTTGGACATGCAGACGTCACTGGTGATTCTGATGACAGCAGCTTTGGTAGAATAGTTGGGAATAAAATCCTGAATAAAGTGGATTAAGAGGGAATGGAAAGAGAGGAATTGGATACAGTCAGTACAGAGAACTTTTTCTAGAAGTCTTGCTGCAAAGAAATGGAGTGATCGCTAGAGAAGAACGTGGGATCAAGCAGTATTTTTCTTAAGATGGAAGAAATTGCATATTGTTTGCATGGGAATAATGTGAATAATTCAGTAGAGAACAAAGGAAATTACGTAGGAAAGAGGAGAGAATTGCAAGGAGAATATTCCTGAGTAGGTGAAAGGGAATGAAATCTAGAGCTCAGAGGAACTGGCTTTAAATAGGAACACAGACAGCTCATCTAATGTGAATAAGCAAGGAGGCAGGTGTGGATGTTGGTAGATACCAGAATACAAGTTAAGAGCAGCACAGATTTTAAATCCAGAACCAGAGAAGAAAAAATGAGGGTGAAGAGTGGGAAATTATTCCTTTAGAATAACTCCTGACAGCAGAGATTTCTGGGGAAAGAGTCAAACAGGAGAGCTGTCTATGAATAAGATGATGATGATAATGATGATGGTGATGATGATGACAACACTGAAGATGATTATACATGTTTAAAACATGTGGATTGTGCTTTAGAGTTTTCTAAGCACTTTGATTTCCCTGATCACCCTTGATCTTCACAACAGCCTCCTGAAATGCGTATCGTTTCACTTTACAGAGAAAGTTGAGGTTCAGGGTCAACACAAAGAATAACAACAATAGTAATAATAATTATGGTAATAGCATTTGTTAAAAGTTCACTACATGACAGGCACTATTCTAACTGTTTGATATTTATATGTGTTATTTTAATGATAATAACAATCCTAGGAGGTATAAATCCCCGTTTTATAGATGAGGGAATTGAGGCTTGGAGAGGTTCAGCAACTTGCCCAAGGTTACATCAGTAGTAAAGGCAGGATTCAAACCCAGGCGGTCTGGCTCCAATAGCTGTACCTAAGGGTGGGAAGAGGATAGCTCAGATCACCCACTGAGTTTGTCCCTCTACTCTGACAAACCCCACGAGCTGCAGGGCAGAGGGTACAGTTCTGATCCCCAGTGGTCCCCATTACTGGATCCCCAGACTCCTGAACCAACTTACGCTATCCTTTTTCCTGACAGGATTGTCCTGGCATGATGACCTCACCCAGTATGTGATCTCTCAGGAGATGGAGCGCATTCCCAGGCTTCACCCCCCAGAGCCCCGTCCAAGGGACAGGTAGGCAGCGTTTCTCGACAACTCTAGCAATGGTGAGGCTGGTGAGTCTGTGGTTGTCCTAATGGATGCAGGGAAGGGGAAGGAAGTGGGCACCGAGGCCAGCATGCTGGGACACAGGTAAAGAGGTGCAGGAACGGTCACTCTCTGACATGCTCACATGGCCAAGAGGAGCTGAGCTTATCTCTAGGGATCCAGAAAAACAGGGGCATTTTTTAAATGTTTTGAAAAACTTTTACTTTGGATACTTGAAAAGAAGCATCAACGTAGTCATCATGGGAGAAATTAGAATTGTGTTGGACTGAAGTTGTTCAATATTCCGTTTCATTATTATGTGAATTTCTATATGACAGGAGCCACCATCATCTTTTTGTGGTTAGGGCCTCTAAAGACATCATCCAGACTCTGCAAAGCAGAGAAAGTAAATGAGGTTTACGGAGCTTAGATGGTGAATACCAGGATGAAGACGGCATAGTGATGTGGGGTGGAGGAGCAGTCCCGAATATTTGGACATACACTTGGAGAGCCAGGTGTGGGGACATGGCACACGGGGCAATGGGGACAGCTGCAGCCACAGTTCATCTAGAGAAATTCCTGGCTGCCTTCCCCTGCTCCTGTTTGCCCCTTCTCCATCCCCAGCCTCATGATTACCCAGCCTTTGCAGCTGTTTCAGAGACCCAGCCATGCCTGCTAGGGAGGCAGATACCTCTGCCCTCAGCTTGGCCCTCTGGTCCCTCCCCATGCCCACCCAGCCCATCTCTCTTCCCCTGAGGTCACCCAGTTTCTAAAGAGGTCAGGCCTGCTCTTAACTGCTGAGCCTGCCTGGACCTGACTAGTTCTGCCTTGCAGGTTCTCTATGCCCTTCTCCCGGCTCCAACACACACACTTTGCTTTCCTCTACAGGTCTGGCTTGGCACCCAGGAGACCTGGTCCTGCTGGGGAGGTGCTTTTACAGGACATCCCCACTGGCTCTGCCCCTGCTTCCCAGCATCGACTTCCACAACCACCAATGGGCAGAGGTGGAGCTGGGGCCAGCTCCTCTCTGTCCCCTCTGCAGGCTGAGCTGCTCCCCCCTCTCTTGGAACACCTGCTGCTGCCCCCACAGCCTCCCCACCCTGCCCTGAGTTACGAACCTGCCTTGCTGCAGCCCTACCTGTTCCACCAGGTAAGCCCTTGACTCTGGTCCCACCCTGACCGCAGTCTCTCAGCCCGGACTTCTGCTCTTACCCAGATTTCTGGTTTTTCACAGTTTGGCTCCCGTGATGGCTCCCGTGTCTCAGAGGGCTCCCCAGGGATGGTCAGTGTCGGCCCCCTGCCCAAGGCTGAAGCCCCTGCCCTCTTCAGCAGAACTGCCTCCAAGGGCATATTTGGGGACCACCCTGGCCACTCCTATGGGGACCTTCCAGGGCCTTCACCTGCCCAGCTTTTTCAGGACTCTGGGCTCCTCTATCTGGCCCAGGAGTTGCCAGCACCCAGCAGGGCCAGGGTGCCAAGGCTGCCAGAACAAGGGGGCAGCAGCCAGGCAGAGGATTCCCCAGAAGGCTATGAGGAGGAAGGACTAGGGGGTCATGGAGAGAAGCCTGCTTCCCCAGCAGTGCAGCCAGGTAACAAGCTCCTCAGCATCCACCTCCCTGTGAGGGCTGCTTTGGGGGAACCATAGTTGGGCCCTTCCCTGACAATCCACGCATTTGTTAACTTGTCCTTAAATTCATTCATACACTTAAGGAATGTCTACTGACAAGCTGTTCTGTGCCAGGCACTAGGAAAGTGGTGGGGACACTGTGGGGAGAGGAGTTGACGTGACTCTTTCCAGTGGAGAGTCAAAATGTCCTGAAGTTTGATCTGGGTCCCAGGAAGACCTTTCCCCCAAAGTGTGGACAAGGGCTGGGAAAGGGAGAGTACCCCTTGGTGTCCTGGTGTTTGGAAAGAGTCTCTTAATACGCTAGTCCCCTCCCATCCTCACTCACTCATCAGCATCCCACAAGTTCACCGCGCAATCAGCCCTGAGCTCTGTGTCTGACTTTCAGCAGATGCGGCTCTGCAGAGGCTGGCTGCTGTGCTGGCGGGCTATGGGGTAGAGCTGCGTCAGCTGACCCCTGAGCAGCTCTCCACACTCCTGACCCTGCTGCAGCTACTGCCCAAGGGTGCAGGAAGAAATCTGGGTAAGTGTCCAGGCAGAGGGAGGGACCACCATCTCCCAGCTCCATGGAGGCCGCTTGCCCTGCCTCAAGACCACTTGGAGTAGCCTGGAGGGGTAAAGTCAGGCTTCAGGGGAGAGAGTTCCTTTGAGACACAGGGTCATTGCCAGCAAGACAGGGAGCAAGGGGGTAGGGTGGTGAGCTTAGGAGTTAGAGGGTGGAAGTAATGGAAAAAGCAGCCAACAGAGGGTGTGAGCAGGAAAAGGGAGGCATCGAGAAAGATGAGTTGGTGAGAATGAAGGCTTAAAAACAGGCATAGCCAGTGCTAAGGAGAAACCAGTAATTGATGTGTAGAGAAATAATTGAACAAAGAGTAGCTTTGAGAGAGATGGCCAATGGCAGAGGGAGGAGTTAATAAAACAATAAATTGGGAGGAGGAAGCAAAGAGGAATGAGGCCAGGCTTAGAATGAGACAGTAACAGGGTCATGGTCACTGACTGAGATGAAGACCACAGCAAATGTACCAAGTTCAGGGTCTCTGGCCCTTCCTCCCACTTGTGTTGTGTAGACCTTGGCCACAGCCATTTTTCCAGACTCTTGTTTTTTCTGTCTTGCAGGAGGGGCTGTAAATGTTGGAGCTGATATCAAGAAAGTGAGTCCCCGGCACCTCCTTGACTCATAATCACTCCATGGCAGCACGCCCCCTCGCCAAACCTAAATCTCAAATTCAGGACCCAGAATCTGTATCCTCCCACCCCTCATTTTGGGGGGAAACCAAGGCCCAGAGACCACAAGTTATTGCCTAAGGTCTCCCATCAAGTTGATGGTAGAACTGGGGCTAGAAAACCAAATTCTTAATTCATTCCTCTTTTCACTGCAATCGTTTCAGATCATCCTAGGGGAGGAGGGAAGTTTCGAGCAGGGAGCCCTTCCTGAGCTTCTGTAGCTGGAGGAGCTCTGCTTCTTTCTGTTTCATGTGTTGGATTTCTAAGACTTTGTGGCTAAACAAAAGTCTAGAAAGCATTGCCTGCCTGTTTGTCTTTTGCCCTCACCCCAGCTTCTCTTGCTGCAGGGGTTTTCCAGCCCCATTCTGTGGATTAGTACAGACCATTTTCAATCATTCAATCTTTTATTCATTCATGCGTCCACTTACTTGTCTCAGATGCTCTGGTGTCCTCTCTGTATCCAGCACTGCAGTGGTCCCTGGGGGTAGAAAGCGAAAAGCAGGTCCTGAGCTCCACTGTGGAGAGCTCTGAGTCCAGGGTACCCGTTCCCCCAGCACTGTCCAGAGGCCACACCTCCACCCTCTTCTAAACAGACAATGGAGAGGCCAGTGGAGAGCAGAGACACAGCAGAGCCTCCAGCCCGCACACCCCTCATGCCTGGACACCCCACTGCCAGCCCCACCTCCAGTGAAGTTCAGCAGGTGCCAAGCCCTGTCTCCTCTGAGCCTCCCGAAGCTGCCAGACCCGCTGCCACATCTGTCCTGCTAGAGAAGAAAAGCCCACTGGGCCAAAGCCAGCCCACAGTGGCAGGACAGCCCTCAGCCCGACCAGCAGCAGAGGAATATGGCTACATCGTCACTGACCAGAAGTAAGGGCTGCATCCTGGGAAGCCTTCTGGTCTGCTGGGAGTTGGGCTGGCCTGCCTGGCTGGAAGCAGAGAGCAAAACGTGCAGATGTGCAGGGACAGGGAACTGGAGGGCTGCTCTGCACCCCTGGAGTGGCCTGCTTTAAGAAAATGACTGAGAGGGTTGCCCCACTTTCCTTCTTCTGCCTTCTCCCGTCTCCAGGCCCCTGAGCCTGGCTGCAGGAGTGAAGCTGCTGGAGATCCTGGCTGAGCATGTGCACATGTCCTCGGGCAGCTTCATCAACATCAGGTGGGGCTGGCATCTTGCTGGGGCAGTGGCCAAGATCTAGAAAGCAGCTTGAGCAAGGAGGTGGCTGGAGGGGCTTGGGGGAAGAAGGGCAGACAAGCTCTGAGCTCAGGGATGCTCCCAGTTGTGTTGAAGGTCCAGCCACACCCAGCCTGTTGCTGGCCCCACCCAGCATCTTCCTTGCCTCAGACGCCCCTGTAGGGCATGCCGGATCTGCTCCAGCCCCATGCTCTGATGGGGAGAGGGCTGCAGTCTGGGTGGAGAAGGCAGTAACATAGCTCCTATCTGGCAGTGTGGTGGGACCAGCCCTCACCTTCCGCATCCGGCACAATGAGCAGAACTTGTCTTTGGCTGATGTGACCCAACAAGCAGGTAAATATCTCTGCGACCTCAATCCCAGGCTTGGCCCCAGCCCCATTCCTGAGTGGATATATCCAGGCCTGTGGCTGATGCCCCCTTGAAATGTTCCCAGCCCACATGGGCCCTGCCTGCCGCTTGGCAGAGCAAGACAGAGGACGGAGACCACATGGGGCTGGAGCGAGCTTGACCTTTGTCCTCCCTGCAGGGCTGGTGAAGTCTGAACTGGAAGCACGGACAGGGCTCCAAATCTTGCAGACAGGAGTGGGACAGGTATGCGCTAACTGGAGAATCAGTCAAAGGCCCCCGAGGGCTGATATTGTCCACAAGAGCTGGAGGCAAACCAGAGGGGAGAACTGGAGCTGAAACCTCATGTGTCCCTAGGCCCGGCTGGGTGGGCGCGGCCTTCGCTCAAGCAGCCCCTCCCCCCGCAGTTCTCTTTCTGACCAGCAGATGGCGCAGTTGTCCCTTCCCTGCAGGACCAGCCGTATGCAGTAAAAAGGCCTGAGAGCCTGCTGGAGCGAAGTCTCCAAATTCCAAGGGAACACCTTGCACAGAAAGGACATTATATTCAAAATATGTTTTGTTTGTTTGTCTGAGACAGAGTTTCACTCTTGTCATCAAGGTTGGAGTGCAATGGCTGGATCTCGGCTCACTGCAACCTCCGCCTCCCAAGTTCAAGAGATTCTCCTGCCTCAGCCTCCCAAGTAGCTGGGATTACAGGCACCCGCCACCAAGCCCGGCTAAATTTTTTCTTGTATTTTTAGTAGAGATGGGGTTTCACTATGTTGGCCAGGCTAGTCTCGAACTCCCGACCTCAGGTGATCCGCCCACCTTGGCCCCCGCAAAATGCTGAGATTACAGGCGTGAGCCACCACGCCCGGCCTATACTCAAAATATCTTTGTCCTCTGCGTCCAACATGGATGCCTCACATTCTACAGTTCAATTCCTAGGGTTCTCTGTCCGTTTTTAAATGCAAACACTCCTGGTGGGGGCCTCTGGCACTGCACTGTAGTTGAGTTGATCCGATGGGGATTGAGAGCCCATCTGGCTGTACCAGCATACCCCTACTCTCCCAGCTTTGCCCCAGGAGATGTCCTAGCAAGGGGTGTGACATGGGACCAGGGTGAGGAGCAGCTCTGAAATCTCCCCGTGCCACTGCCTCCCTTGATTCTAGCCTTGTTCCCACAGAGGGAGGAGGCAGCTGCAGTCCTTCCCCGAATCGCTCACAGCACCTCTCCCATGCGCTCAGTGCTGCTCACTCTGGTGGCCCTGGCAGGTGTGGCTGGGCTGCTGGTGGCTTTGGCTGTGGCTCTGTGTGTGCGGCAGCATGCGCGGCAGCGGGACAAGGAGCGCCTGGCAGCCCTGGGGCCTGAGGGGGCCCATGGTGACACTACCTTTGAGTACCAGGTGTGCAGCCCCAGAAGCTTATTGAGCAGAAGAAATGCAAGGGGCTTGGGAGTCTGGGTCTTGTGTGGAGTAAGGGTAGGAACTGAATGGGGAGTGAGCCCTCATCCCTGGGAAGGTCCAGTGGGGGCTGGAGAAGCCCCGGTGGGAGGGAGTATGGTATGGGCCTTTATGAACACATGGGAACTGGGAGCATACAGTGCCTAAGGTTCTTCTTGGTGCTGTGCTTCTGGGGTTCTGGGATTCCACTCTGTCACGTCTGAGGTTGACATAAGCACCACCCAAGCAGAACAACCCTGTAAAGGATCAGGGCCAGGCAGAAGACCCTACCCTAGAGGAGCTGAGTTTCACTGAAAATCAGTCAAGGACAAGCCTGGGAGCCCAGAGCTGAACCCAGGGCCCTGCTGAAAAGTTTCAGGGGACTCTTGGACCTCACCTGATTCTTCCTCCACAGGACCTGTGCCGCCAGCACATGGCCACAAAGTCCTTGTTCAACCGGGCAGAGGGTCCGCCGGAGCCTTCACGGGTGAGCAGTGTGTCCTCCCAGTTCAGCGACGCAGCCCAGGCCAGCCCCAGCTCCCACAGCAGCACTCCGTCCTGGTGCGAGGAGCCTGCCCAAGCCAACATGGACATCTCCACGGGACACATGATTCTGGTCAGGACAGGGCCTGAGCCCAGAGTGGGTGAAGGAATGGGATGGTGAGAGAGGCCAGGCTGGCTGTGTGGGCCAGAGCCAGACCGTGGTGCCCCCACAGGCATACATGGAGGATCACCTGAGGAACCGGGACCGCCTGGCCAAGGAGTGGCAGGCCCTCTGTGCCTACCAAGCAGAGCCAAACACCTGTGCCACAGCGCAGGGGGAGGGCAACATCAAAAAGAACCGGCATCCTGACTTCCTGCCCTGTGAGTGAACCCTACTGGTCAACCTGGCCCAGCCCTCTCTCTGCTGTGAGGTCTGGAGGGCTTGGGGTAAGGGGTTGGGCTTCTGGCTAAGGCTGAGTGGCAGAGGTCCCGCGACGCCAATGACCAGAGGGCCATCTGGGGTGGGGTGTCGGGTCTGTACAGATGACCATGCCCGCATAAAACTGAAAGTGGAGAGCAGTCCTTCTCGGAGCGATTACATCAACGCCAGCCCCATTGTGAGTGGCCCTGACTCCAGCCCCCACCTCTGCCCCATCATTATCCTGGCCCTAGGCACTCCATTTCCCCATGGTCACCTCCCACCCCGCCAACCCCCTGGAGTGGTGGGGCCTGATATCCTAGCAAGGAAAGGGGGAATTGCCAGCCTTCTTAGACCTTGACCCACTTGCTTTGACCACACCTGTCCATAGTGGCATTTCCCACACTGGCTCATGGTGTATCTTTCCTGCCTCCAGATTGAGCATGACCCTCGGATGCCAGCCTACATAGCCACGCAGGGCCCGCTGTCCCATACCATCGCAGACTTCTGGCAGGTGGGCTCTTAAAGGGAGGGCTTCTCTGGGGTCCTTGTGGCCAGCCAGGTCCCAGGGAGGTTAGAGTGGAGCTCACCTGGGTCTCTGTCCCTAGATGGTGTGGGAGAGCGGCTGCACCGTCATCGTCATGCTGACCCCGCTGGTGGAGGATGGTGTCAAGCAGTGTGACCGCTACTGGCCAGATGAGGGTGCCTCCCTCTATCATGTATATGAGGTCAGCAGGGCCCCACAGCAAGGGGACAATGGATGTGGGGAGAGTAGATGATGGCCTTTTTGTAACTTTGTCTTCACCAAATGAGCACTCAACAGTCTTTTTAAAAAGACTTTTATTGGCCCTGCTCATGATTCATACATATATGAATATATATAAACACATATATGCATACACATATATTCACATATATACATTGTGTGTGTGTGTGTATCCTGTCTAGAGTCAAAAAACATTCATAGAGACTTATGATAAAGGCACAGAAATGAAACTATAAAACCACCAAAACCGAGGTAAGAAGCTAACAGCTAAGTGTATATTAGACAGGGAAGATAAGTATACCCAAATACTGAGATTAAGACTTACGTTAATTGAGCCTAATTTAGCTCTGAGTTTCCTGGTGGCCAAAGCAAAGAAAGAAATACCCATTATATATGTTACTAATGTAAAAGAGAAACAAACTTTTTCATTCGGAGATAGACTAGGCAGAGGGGTGGAGAAGGAGGGGGAACTGGGCAGAGGCCAAGCAGGGGAAAGAGAAAGATTTCAGACAAATGGGAGAATGTGAGCCCCCACTAAGACAAAAGACTTTAAGAACACAACAGAAGCTTCTCATCACCAGACGAGCCTGAATAGTAATTTTTTTCCCCACCAAATAAGCACATTGGTCCTGCTGGTGGTTAATGAAGAAAATCCAATAAGAGTATTACAGAATTTCATCCAAGTTTATTGCACGCGTAGCACCGACACTCTGGTAGACCCTGCGAGGAAGAGGGAGGAGAAACTCCGACCTCGAGAGGCTCACAACAATAGTTGTGTCTGGGTGGAAAAGCTACCAGTGGTCCTAAGCAGTAGATAAGTGACAGGTAGCCAGGGTTCCTGGGACCGCTGGAACTTATCATTTGAATCGTCCTAGGAGGCCGGGGGGTGGTTGGAGAGACCGAGAAGGTCGCGAGGAGCGCGCGCGCAAACACGGGGACTGGGGCAGCCCGCGGCGCTCAGGTCTGGGCCCCTGCCGGGCAGGTGAACCTGGTGTCGGAGCACATCTGGTGCGAGGACTTTCTGGTGCGGAGCTTCTACCTGAAGAACGTGCAGACCCTGGAGACGCGCACGCTCACGCAGTTCCACTTCCTCAGCTGGCCGGCAGAGGGCACACCGGCCTCCACGCGGCCCCTACTGGACTTCCGCAGGTGAGCGCGGGCGCCCCCGCCTGGAGGGGCCGCCTGGGCCGGGGCGGAGCCGAGGTCCGCCCGCCAGCTCGGCTTGGAGCCCCGGGTCGGGCCTGGAGCCTGGGGCCTCTGACTTCTGGCCGCCCCCTCCAGACCCCACGCTCCCACCCCTAAAACCAGGCCTGAGGCTCCGGCTGTGCCCGTCCCCGCGCCTCCACCACCCGCGTGGGCCAGCTCCGCGCCGGCCGCTGGTGCTCCGCTCCCTCTCTCTCACGCTCCCGGGACTGGCTCCTTCTCCTCCACCTGCTTCCTCCAGAGGGCCTTTCGCTTTCTGGTTCCCCTCCCTCTCCGGGGTCCCTGCTTCCTGTCTCCTTCCTGGTCCCTCCTGCCCCGCCGTCTCCAGGCCCTGCACTGCGCTGCCTCGCTGCCCCCTCCGTCTCTCACTCCCGCCTGCCCGTCTCCCTCCATCCCTCTTCTTCATCCCTCTCCGTCTCTCCGCCTCTCTTTTTTTATTTATGTGGCTTTCATTCTTTTTACTTTACTCTTTCTTCCTCTTCTCTCTCCCCATCTCTGTCTCACTCTGTCTCTGCCTCACCCTTTCCTTCTCTCTCCATTTCTCCCTCTCTGCCCCTCTCCCCTGTTTTTCTCCACCTCCTTCCCCTGTCTGCCAGTTTCTCTCTGCCGCTCTGTCCGTCTCTCCCTCTCCCTCCCCCTGCGTGTCTTTTCTCTCTCTGTCCTTCCCCCTCCCTTCTTCCCTCTTTCTCTCTCTCCCTCACAGCTGCCAGTGTCATTTTTGTGATCTGCAGCTAGTATTCTCACTCCAGTTGCATAGTCACAAAAGTGATCATTGGCAGGTGTGGCTGCTGCATGGACAGACAGGACATGTGGCCCGGGGACCACCCCGAGCTGGGAGCAAGGGGGACAGGGAAGAGGCAAAGATTGTCAAAAGGAGTGTGTGAGGATCTCTGGATTCTGGGGGGCTCAGTGGAGCAGGTGGGGACTAAACAGGGGCTACCTGAGGGGCTTACCCTTTTCCAACAATGACACCAAGACAAGTCAGCCCTCCAGCGTCCCCTGCCTTTCCCAGCCCCAGACAGGTACTTGGGAAGCCTGCCACCAAGGGCAGGGGCCCACCCGCACTGCACTCTTCTAGTTCTCTGTCCCTTGTCAAGCTGGTCTGATGTCTCTAGGTACTGGACAGAGGAGCAGAACTGGGGGTGGGGACGTGGTATAGTTTCTGAACCTCTGGACAGCAGTTTCTAACTGGGGTCCCTGAGGCCTGAGACATAGGCATCTTGAAGCAGCGCCAGGGTATCAGAGCTATTTCCTTTTTTCCACATTTAAAAAATCGTGATAGAACTAGTGCATGGATCTGTTTTAAAGCTGCACAGATAAGCTAAAAGATTGCTTTAGGCTGGAATTATGTAAACTCAGTTGGCATTAGACATCCAGAACAAATAAATTGTTGCTTAATAAATGTAGTTCCGGGCCAGGCGCGGTGGTTCACGCCTGTAATCCCAGCACTTTGGGAGGCCGAGGTGGGTGGATCACTTGAGGTCAGGAGTTCAAGACCAGACTGGCCAACATGGTGAAACCCTGTTCTGCTAAAAATACAAAAATTAGCCAGGCATGGTGGCAAGCGCCTGTATTCCCAGCTACTCAGGAGGCTGAGGCAGGAGAATCTCCTAAACCTGGGAGGCAGAGGTTGCAGTGAACGGAGACTGTGCCACCACACTCCCGCTTGGGCAACAGAGCCAGACTCCCTCTCAAAAAAAAACAAAAACAGAAAAAATAAATGCAGTTCAGTCAAGCCCCCCCAGAAGGAAAACAAATTAATAAAAGAGACCCTAAGGAAGTGACCCTGAGCAAGCTCCTTGGCCTCCCTCCATGCCCCTACCTGTGAGATGAGGATGATGACACATGCTTTAGAGCAGAGGTCCCCCACCTTTTTGGCACCAGGGACTGGTTTTGTAGAAGACAATTTTCCATGGCTGGGAGAGGGGGTGGTTTGGGGATGAAACTGTTCCCCCTCAGATCATCAGATCATCAGGCATTAGATTCTCATAAGGAGCTCGCAGCCTAGATCCCTCACATGTGCCGTTCACTATGGAGTTCGTACTCCTATGATAATCTACTGCAATGGCTGATCTAACAGGAGGCGGAGCTCAGGCGGTAATACTCACTTGCCCACCACTCGCCTCCTGCTATGCGGCTCAGTTCCTAGCAGGCCGCAGACTGACGCCGGTCCATGGACCAGGGATTGGGGACCCCTGCTTTAGAGGGTTGTTGCAAGATTTGATGAAGTATGTAAAATCTAGCATAAGTGCCTGATACATAGCAAGGGCTCAGTTAACTCTAGATGCTGCCTATTATCATCATTATTAAATGAACAAAAACAACTATTGTGACTACTTTTCTACCCCAGCCCTCTGACAGAACAGCCAACAAGCTAGAAAACCATGTGGACTCCTATAAAGCCATTCTAAGTCACCTAGTCCCATAGCTGAAGGACTGCAAAGTTCCAAACTTCAATCTGACAACCCCTAAGAAGATCTTCCCTAGTTCTGGCTTGCAGGGATATCAGAGTATACAGGTGACTCCCAAAGCAGAAAGGTCATAAAGGACAAGGGCAGGTTAGATGGGTTCATTGAGAGATGGAGAAGCCCCCTACTCCTCACTGAGACGTGGTCAGGAGCAGCAGAGCAAGGTCTGAGGTCCAAGTGGACCCCAAGTCTGAATGTAATGTGGCCACAGAATGCCTGTGCTGAAGTGAGACTGCTCCAGGGAGATAGACAGTAGCACAATGTCCCGAGTTGAGAGGTTGGGGTTGTCTTCCCCTGGCCCGGGGAATGCTATGCCCAGGGCAGCCTGATGTCACAACTGTTAAGGACCACTGGAGCCTGAGTCGGGAGGAGAACAGCCTGGGTGGTCATAGAGGATGGCAGAGGGGCAGAGCAACGATGTAGCAAGACGGATACCCTTGAAGTCACCAGAAAGCCTATTCCCTTGGACTTGGGCAGAGGCAGCTCTTAATATGATGATGTATTATCATTAATAGTTGCTACTATGTATTGAGCACCTATTGTGTGCCAGACCTGGCACTTAGCTCTTTACATGGGTTATCTCATGTGATCACTGTAAGAACCCTAAGGAGGTTATTCTTCCTATCCTCCATTTTACAGGTAAGAAAACAGGCTCAAAGAGGTTAAATCAGTTGTTCCAGGCACATAGCTTGGGCACCTAGCTTGCAAGGCGAGTCCAATGCCACCCACACCAGCTCTGGTTCTTTGCCTCCAGCCCTGGCTCCTTTCTCCGACCATCTTCCCCCTCTGCCCCCGGCAGGTGGGGAGAAAAGGAAGAAAGAGGCCCATGCCATGTGTTTCAGCTTCCCTTTCCCTCTCTGCTGGTGCCCACTGGCCCTCACACCCATTTCTTGTTGCAGGAAGGTGAACAAGTGCTACCGGGGCCGCTCCTGCCCCATCATCGTGCACTGCAGGTGGGTGGAGAGGAGGTCCCTCTCTCTGGTCCGACTCCCTGTGTGCGTCTCCTGTGCACATTGCCTGCCTGTCCCCTTGGTGCTAGCAAACCAGGCATGGGCCAAATCCAGCACACCACCTGTTTTTCATGGCCAAGACCTAAGAATGGCATTCACATTTTTAAATGGGTGAAGAAAAAAGAAGAAAAGTATGTGACACAAACTGTATGTGGCCCACAAAGTTGAAAATATTGACCATTGGCCCCTATACACAAAAAGTTTGCTGAAGGCTACAGAGGCCCATCCAGTTCCCTCCTGTTGCCTACGCTTCAGGGCTGAGCCATGGCTGTCCTCTTTGGTTGTCCTATTGCCCAAGTGACACCCACAAGTCACAGACTCCCCTCTCAAGGCCCAAGTCCCAGCGTGCAGGTGCTATGAGCTTTCCTTCATCCTCGGCTCACTCCCTCCCTCTCCAAGCCAACCCAAAGGGTCACCCAGTGTCCTCCCCTCCCCCAGGCCTTCAGGCCTCCTCCGTCCCTCCTCCTTTCTGCTGCATCGCAAGCTTAACCTGTCACTAACTCCTGTTTCAGTGATGGTGCGGGGAGGACCGGCACCTACATCCTCATCGACATGGTCCTGAACCGCATGGCAAAAGGTAGGGAGCTTCCCCATGGCGCCCACAGCCCCCAGGCCCTTTTTAGAGGCTCCCCAGCACACAGGGTCCTGGGAGCTCAGAAGGAGCAGGTTATCAACCTCTAGGCTCTGCCCAGCCCTCCAAAGCTCTTCGCCTCCAGGAGGCCCCAGGTTTTCTGGGTCCTGTCCTCCTCTGGACACCCCCTGAGCAGTCCCATCCCCGCCTCCATCTCCAGGAGTGAAGGAGATTGACATCGCTGCCACCCTGGAGCATGTCCGTGACCAGCGGCCTGGCCTTGTCCGCTCTAAGGTGACCTTGCCTTCCTGCCCCAACCCCAGCTGCCACCCTTCCCTAGCACCCACTTCCTCGCCACCCCAGGGAAAGCAGCAGCTGCCAACCTCTCCCACCTGCCTCTGTACCTCCTCCAGGAGGACTCCCCTCCTCCCAGGGGACCTGCCCAGGGCCCCACACCCCCACCGAAAACCCCCCACTCTGAGGGCAGAGCAGAGGTAAGGCCTCTCCGTGACTATCCTGCCACTGCCCTTCCCCAGGACCAGTTTGAATTTGCCCTGACAGCCGTGGCGGAGGAGGTGAATGCCATCCTCAAGGCCCTGCCCCAGTGAGACCCTGGGGCCCCTTGGCAGGCAGCCCAGCCTCTGTCCCTCTTTGCCTGTGTGCGCATCTCTGTGTACCCACTCCTCACTGCCCCACCGGCCACCTCTTGGGCATGCTCAGCCCTTCTAGAAGAGTCAGGAAGGGGAAGCCAGAAGGGGCACGCCTGCCCAGCCTCACGCATGCCAGAGCCCGGGGCATCCCAGAGCCTGGGGCATCCCACGGGGGTGCTGCAGCCAGGAGAAGAAAGGACGTGGGCAGCAATTCTACCCAGAGCCTTCTCCTGCCCACATTCCCTGGCCTGGCTCTCCTGTGGCTCTCCTGTGTTTTTGGGAGCTCCCCCAACATCTATGTGTGCCCCTCTATGCTCCAATGTGGAAGAAAAGGGTGGAGGGTCGCCACACCTGGCTCCCCTTGCTTCTCAGCCCCAGGCCTGCCTCCTTGACTCACACTTGGGCGCTCTGCCCTCCCTGGCCTCACGCCCAGCCTCCACCCACAACCCTCCCACCATGTGCTGCTCAACCTCTCTCCTTCTGGTGCAAGAGAACATTTCTAGAAAAATCTACTTTTGTACCAGTGTGAATAAAGTTAGTGTGTTGTCTGTGCAGCTGCAACCCAGACTCCTACACATTTCTGTCCGCTGGGCATCTGGACTCCAAACCCAGCCTAATCCTGGAGCCGGTCCCTGCTGATCTCTCAGAAGGTGCAGAGAGGACAGCGGGAGAACACCAGCTGCCAGTAAGGCCCTCCTAGGCGGGAACGCTAGGTTACAAAGAGGCTTCCTACATGGCCAGCAGTCTCCAAGGTGCTTTACATGATGAGTCTCATTTTACAGATGGAAAGACTGAGGCACAGAACTTGCTTGTGGTAACACATAACACAACTTGTAAGACTGTAAGGTGGCTGGGAGCAATGGCGCACACCTGTAATCCCACACTTTGGGAGGCTGAGGCAGGCAGATCAACTGATGTTAGGAGTTGGAGACCAGCCTGGCCAACATGGAGAAACCCCATCTCTACTAAAAATACAAAATTAGCTGGGCGTGGTGGCTCGCGCCTGTAATCCCAGCACTTTGAGTGGCCGAGGCAGGCATATCACCTAAGGTCGGGAGTTCGAGACCAGCCTGGCCAACATGGCAAAACGCTGTCTCTACTGAAAATACAAAAAAAAAAAAACCATAGCCGTGTGTGGTGGCGGGCACCTGTAATTCCAGCTACTTGGGAGGCTGAAGCAGGAGAATCGCTTCAACCCGGGAGGTAGAGTTTGCAGTGAGCTGAGAGCGTGCTGCTGCACTCCAGCCTGGGTGACAGAGCAAGACTCTGTCTCAAAAAAAA